>NC_084622.1:45632679-45700179 GCF_033978795.1 Nerophis ophidion
GATCAGGGACGGATTTAAGTTGCACCAGTGGAGTGTGCATCGATTAGCATGGTATGCTAATCGATGCTAACATTCTATTTAGGCTAGCTGTATGTACATATTTCATCAGTATGCCTCATTTGTAGCTATATTTGCATCCAGCCTTTCCCTCCACCCACATTTAATGCCAAACAAACACATACCAATCGACGGATTCAAGTTGCACCAGTGTCAAAAGATGCAATAGTCCCTCGTTTGTTCTGCACATTTTACCAACGATAGTGATGCTGCAACAGAGATGTGTGGATATCCTGCGACACTCAAAGCAGATGCATTTCCAACGATAAAGTCAACGAAATCACAAAGGTGAGTTTTGTTGATGTTATTGACTAATGTGCTAATCAGACATATTTGGTCATGGCATGACTGCCAGCTAATCGATGCTAACATGCTATTTAGGCTAGCTGTATGTACATTTGTAGCTATATTTGCATCCAGCCTTTCCCTCCACCCACATTTAATGCCAAACAAACACTTACCAATCGACAGATTTAAGTTGCTCCAGTGTCACAAGATGCTAAATAGCTTAAATAGCTATAGCTATAGCTGTTGAGCGAATAGCTTCAATAGCTATTCGCTCAATAGCTTCAGTTTCTTCTTCAATTTGGTTTTCGCTATGTGCCTCCACACTCCAACCATCCGTTTCAATACATGCGTAATCTGTTGAATCGTTTAAACCGCTGAAATCAGAGTCTGAATCTAAGTTAATGTCACTATATCTTTCTGTTCTATCCGCCATGTTTGTTTGTATTGGCGTCACTATGTGACGTCACAGGAAAATGGACGGCTGGATTTACAGATAGCGAAAATCAGGCACTTTAAAGCCTTTTTTCGGGATATTCCATGATGGGTAAAATTTTGAAAAAAAACTACGAAAAATAAAATAAGCCACTGGGAACTGATTTTTATTGGTTTTAACCCTTCTGAAATTGTGATAATGTTTCCCTTTAAAGTTCCAGGCATGCAATGCATTGTGCATTTGATACATTGTTATTAGTTTGGCTCATTAAACAATCAAAGCAACAAATGTAAAATGAAACAAATTAATTCAATAATACATCAAATTAATTAAATCATTGTTGCAGCCCCGAGCGTTTAACAAACCAATAAGCTCAATTTTACCTTTCCACACACAAACACTGAGTTTTGCATCATGGCTAAATTGGTTATGAAATCATTTCTAACTGTCCCTGCCCTGCAACCCTCCAGATACGTTACAGTCCTGTGAGAAACATTGCATACACTATACCCATATTTAATCAAATTGTCTTTTAGATAAGATTAGTTCATGTGTGAGGTCATGAAATCGTATTTTACGCTGTAAATCAAACCAACACAGTAATGTATCTTTACACGCTGTCAGTGTGGTTTTACAGAACTTGTGTGTGTCCTCCTGCAGCTCAGTCTGGCTCTCCGATGAGCCCACAGAGGAATGCTGCCATGAAGCTTGGCAGCAGCCGTGGGCAACACTATTTTTCCTCGCTTTGCGACTAAAAGGAGTTGTGGCCTCTCCTTTTTGGACACTTACAACTCAATTGTGTCTTTCCCCCTCTGTCCTAGTGCACTCGAATATGACGGATTGAGAGTGAAGTGTACAAACTACACTCTCGCTCTTTTGGTCACGTTCACTCCAAGCCGTCTAAAAAGTCATTTAATTCCCACAAATTGATAAGAACAGAAAATAGTTTCTATTGACAACTACACTCAATGTTTTTCCAGTTTACAATAATGTGTGTGTGTGTGTGTGTGCGTGTGTGTGTGTGTGTGTGTGTGTGTGTGTGTGGCCACCTGCTGCTGAGGCCAGCTGCAACGGGGTGTCGGCCGTGCTCTCCTGTCCATTACGGACTGCAGCACCCTCCACATTGGCCCCAGCATCCAACAGTAGCTGGACAGACACATCTGTTCCATTAAACAATGCTCGACATCCAACAACGCATTCATGGCTTGACCGTTGACCTGACATTTCTAAAAGGCTTAGCGTCAGTGTGTAGATGGTTCACTCAGAAGAAGGTTGCATACATGCGTGCGTGTAAGTATATATACATATACATACATATACGTACACACATATACATATATATATATACATATATACACATATATACACATATATATATATATATATATATACACATATATACACATATATATATATATATATATATACACATATATACACACATATATATATATATATATATATATACACACACATATACTATCGTTCAAAAGTTTAGGGTCACCCAAACAATTTTGTGTTTTCCATGAAAAGTCACACTTATTCACCAGCATACTTTGTGAAATGAATAGAAAATAGAGTCAAGACATTGACATGGTTAGAAATAATGATTTGTATTTGAAATAAGATTTTTTTTACATCAAACTTTGCTTTCGTCAAAGAATCCTCCATTTGCAGCTATTACAGCATTGCAGACCTTTGGCATTCTAGCTGTTAACTTGTTGAGGTAATCTGGAGAAATTGCACCCCAAGCTTCTAGAAGCAGCTCCCACAAGTTGGATTGGTTGGATGGTCACTTCTTGCCTACCATACGGTCAAGCTACTCCCATAACAGCTCAAAGGGGTTCAGATCTGGTGACTGCGCTGGCCACTCCATTAGCGATAGAATACCAGCTGCCTGCTTCTTCTCTAAATAGTTCTTGCACAATTTCAAGGTGTGTTTTGGGTCATTGTCCTGTTGTAGGATGATATTGGCTCCAATCAAGCGCTGTCCACTGGGTATGGCATGGCATTGCAAAGTGGAGTGATAGCCTTCCTTATTCAGAATCCCTTTTATCCTGTACAAATCTCCCACCTTACCAGCACCAAAGCAACCCCAGACCATCACATTACCTCCAGCATGCTTAACAGATGGTGTCAGGCATTCTTCCAGCATCTTTTCAGTTGTTCTGCGTCTCACAAACGTTCTTCTTTGTGATCCAAACACCTCAAACTTGGATTCATCCATCCACAACACTTTTTTCCAGTCTTCCTCTGTCCAATGTCTGTATTTTTTGCCCATCTTAATCTTTTTCTTTTATTGGCCAGTCTTTTTCTTTGCCACTCTGCCCTGAAGCCCAGAATCCGGCAGCCGTCTCTTCACTGTAGATGTTGACACTGGTGTTTTGCTGGTAATATGTAATGAAGATGCCAGTTGGGGACCTGTGAGGCGTCTGTTTCTCAAACTAGAGACTCTAATGTACTTATCTTCTTGCTCAGTTGTGCAACCCAGCCTCCCACTTCTTTTTCTACTCTGGTTAGAGCCTGTTTGTGCTGTCCTCTGAAGAGAGTAGTACACACCGTTGACGAAAATCTTCAATTTCTTAGCAATTTCTCGCATGGAATGGCCTTCATTTCTAAGAACAAAAATAGACTGTCGAGTTTCAGATGAAAGTTCTCTTTTTTTGTCCATTTTGAGCGTTTAATTGGCCCCATAAATGTGATGCTCCAGAAACTCAAACTGCTCAGAGGAAGGTCAGTTTTGTAGCTTCTGTAACGAGCTAAACTGTTTTCAGATGTGTGAACATGGTTGCACAAGGGTTTTCTAGTCATCAATTAGCCTTCTGATCCAATGATCAAACACATTGTACCATTAAACACTGGAGTGATAATTGCCGGAAATGGGCCTCTATACACCTATGTAGATATTGCACCAAAAACCAGACATTTGCAGCTAGAATAGTCATTTACCACATTAGCAATGTATAGAGTGTATTTCTTTACAGTTAAGAATCGTTTAAAGTTAACTTCATTGAAAAGTACAGTGCTTTTCCTTCAAAAATAAGGACATTTCAATGTGACCCCAAACTTTTGAACGGTAGTTATATATATATATATATATATATATATATATATATATATATATATACACACACACACACACATGTTTGTGCGTGTCAGTTTCCCACCTGCACTACTGAGATGTGTCCGTGCAGCACAGCGAAGGTGAGCGCCGCCCAGTGTCGACTGTCAGGATGCACGGACGGGTGCTTCTGGGAGCACGGGGGAACCTTCAAAGGTTGGAGAAAACAAGAGTTACAGACCAATCACACCCACAAGAAAGGGTTAGAGCCTTTGAAGTCTATGTTGTCTGTTTATAGCGTGAAACTGGCTGACTGATGTTGACATAAGTGGATGTCAACATAACCAAAACTAAAAATGAAACCAGCCATTGCGTGCACATTTACTTCTGACTTTTACCAGAAACATAGGGCTTGATCAACTAACAATTTGCATGTCTAGAAACACATGCAAACTTGATAGTGCACACAAAGATGATCCATTCGGCTCGTCTTAAATGAGCAAAATATAGAGGGCATTTACGTTTAGTGTGTCTTCATGAATATGCAGGACATATTCTGATTGATGGAACGCCACAATACTGGGAGGAGGAGATAAAAATAGACTTAAACACATTTAATTGATCCTCAATGGACATTTTTTGACACAATAGCTCAATTATAAGAGTAAAAGTAACCTTAAACACTCTCAATGGCACAATGAAAGACAAATACATTATCAATAAATGTAACACCAACAATACAGAAGCGATAGTATACAACAACTGCAATAAAATGGGACAACTAAAAAAATTTAAAAAGTTAATGTGATTTATCAAGGCTGAAGCTGTTCTGCGGTCATTTTACATCTATTGTTAGCAAAATTTGAAAGTGTGTGTAAACCGGCAGAGTTATGTACAAAAAGCTGTGAGAAAGGAGGTGATTCCGCTGCAAAGACAGACAATGGGCAGAGAATCCTACTTCCTGTGTGTTTGTGTCAACATATTTGGACTATTTCCATTATTAGGCATCATCACTTTATAATTATGTAGCTGCTGGATGATTTAAGGGGCAGATTAAAACCAATTCAAATGATTCAGTTTGGTGTCTGCCACAGTTTTTTTTGGCATTATTTTTTTCCCCCCAAAAAAACATTTTGCAACATGCATTTTTTTATGCATTCTTACATGCATTTCTGGATTCTTTCAGATGCACCATCACATTACCAGTGCCTTCAGGAGCGCACTTTCAGCATACTAAAAGTAGATTCTGTTCGCACTTCTACAGTATGCTGATTATTTCACAACATAACAACAGTTTGGACAAAGGGAGTATATTAGATCATAAATGTTGAGGGAAAATTAGTGTCTCCATGGTGATAGCTGGTAGTACAAGCAAAAACCTCATTTTAAATGGGGGTCTCTTACACTTGTAACCAATTGTACACTCAGTCTTACAGTAGTAAATAACTTGTAAATTGACCACTTATAGTAGACTGAGTTTTTGAAATGCTGTTTAACGCTTGTTATTTGGATCTTAGGTCAAGCAGATAATGTGGACTTGGGCTTAATGAGTTGTTTGACATAAATGGGTTGTCAACATAAGCAGGATCAAATAAAGTGGGTTGCACTGGGGATACAATTTGCAAAACGTTTCCCTGGATTTTTCTATGTTCCTTACTGTTACTTGTAATTACTACAAAATATGCAAGAATTAAGCTGGAATTGCTCAAGAATATTTACCGCCACATCAAGGTTGGCGCCAGCGTCAATCAGCATCTGGACAAGGGCCTCATCCCCAGCAGCGCAGGCGTACATCAGAGGGGTCATCCCCTAAGAGACGGAGAGGAGGGCACAAGAAAAGAAGCAAATAGATAATGAAAAACGCGGTTTGTGCTTGTTGTCTGTCTTGTATGATGTGGCTGTAAGACTTCTCTTAGCTTAAACTGTACTGCTACACCTGCCCAAGAGTAGACTTTAAACCACTAAAAAAGTGTGCCAGTCAGCACCTGGTCATCCATGCTGTTGACGCCATCAGGCCCCAGCAAGCTAATAGCTTGGCCGATGAGGTCCGTGCGGCCGCAGTTGAGCATTCGGAAGCCCAGGTCAAGGTGGAACTTGTCTGTGGCTCCTTTGGAATCCAAGCGCTTGAAGGAGCTGAAGCAACACTCGGGCCTGATGAGGCAAAGCAATAACACAAACTGTCAGCTGAGTAGCTTTAAAAGTTTACAGTTTAAAAAACATATTTCCACATTGGCTAGTTATTGATCAAGTTATTTTCAGCACGTGTGTGTGTGTGTCAGTGTATAAAGTGTATTTTTATTTCTTTACCCAAATACAGTGGGGCAAAGAGTATTTAGTCAGCCAGCGATTGTGCAAGTTCTCCCCCTTCAAATGATGACAGAGGTCTGTCATTTTCATCATAGGTACACTTCAACTGGGAGAGACAGAATGGGAACAAAAAAATCTAGGAATTCACATTGTAGGAATTTTAAAGAATTTATTTGTAAATTATGGTGGAAAATAAGTATTTGGTCAACCATTCAAAGCTCTCACTGATGGAAGGAGGTTTTGGCTCCAAATCTCATGATACATGGCCCCATTCATTCTTTCCTTAACACGGATCAATCATCCTGTCCCCTTAGCAGAAAAACAGCCCCAAAGCATGATGTTTCCACCCCAATGCTTCACAGTAGGTGTGGTGTTCTTGGGATGCAACTCAGTATTCTTCTTCCTCCAAACACGACGAGTTGAGTTTATACCAAAAAGTTCTATTTTGGTTTCATCTGACCACATGACATTCTCCCAATCCTCTGCTGTATCATCCATGTATCCATTTTGGTATAAACTCAACTCGTCGTGTTTGGAGGAAGAAGAATACTGAGTTGCATCCCAAGAACACCATACCTACTGTGAAGCATTGGGGTGGAAACATCATGCTTTGGGGCTGTTTTTCTGCTAAGGGGACAGGACGATTGATCCGTGTTAAGGAAAGAATGAATGGGGCCATGTATCGTGAGATTTTGAGCCAAAACCTCCTTCCATCAGTGAGAGCTTTGAATGGTTGACCAAATACTTATTTTCCACCATAATTTACAAATAAACTCTTTAAAATTCCTACAATGTGAATTCCTGGATTTTTTTTCACATTCTGTCTCTCCCAGTTGAAGTGTACCTATGATGAAAATGACAGACCTCTGTCATCATTTGAAGTGGGAGAACTTGCACAATCGCTGGCTGACTAAATACTTGTTTGCCCCACTGTATATTGTATTGGTTTAATTTATTATACGTTTTATGTCATTAGTAAATGTTTTGAGAAGTAGGGACAGCCGTGTAACCCCATGTGACCAGGTGCAGAGATTCCACAGTCTGGTTATATGTGTGTTCACACGTACTTAAGCTGTCTGGGTTCACAGTCCAGTCCAGGGAGGAGCAGCCTGGCAGTTTGTCTGACATCATCAGTGTCCACCAGCAGACTCTTGCGATGTTCAGCGTGAACTATGGCCACTCTGATCCATTCCATCAGAGGCGGCAACAGCAGGAATGGCCTGTGAAGGAAAAAGATGAACGATTCCATGTCAGTGCTTGTGAAGTATGAGACATTGGTGTTATTTTGTTATCTTGTTTCTGTGTAAGACTGAGGGAGAATTTGCTTATTTGTCATGATTCAGTCAAGAAAACTCATAAACCGTCACCAAACATGACGTGTGTGTCTGGCAGCGCTTCCCCTAAACTGTGACTCACGTAGAACTACAGCTATTATTCTCTCCCATACACACACTTATAGTCACGTCATATTCCCAATAGATACTGATACCTTACAACATTCCTGCTACTGTAGGTGTGTCAGAAAAGTTTCAAGACTAAGGTCACACTTCAATGAAACCTCCATGGCATCTAACACACACTCCACAGCTTTATGAACTCCTGAAAGGATTTTTGCGTTAACCCTTCTTGAGGACGTCCATCTCTTGAAAACGCTTTGACAATAATGACCCCTTGAGGTGCTCTTTTCAGCCAGGAACTTTGGTTGTTGTCTGGCTCCGATGGCAAAGACTCACAGTTAAAGATGCCCCTAAACAACAGTCCAGGAACTTTTCTGACACACTGTGGAGCTCCATATTTGTACACTGGCTGTAACTCCAAGTACCTCCAACCCAGCCTTCACAGAACACTACTTACAATATGATGTTGGTGTAGAAGAACAAGGAAAACGTCAACAAAAAAAAGAACTAATACGATAAAAATACAAATGCCAGAAAAAAACGGTGTTGGTAGAAGAAAGTGGCTTTAATCTCCGAGAATTCCAAGAATACACATAAATAGAAGTAGAGTGTTATGGAATGTGCCCAGGCAGACTCTCTGACTGATTGATTAATCGCCTCAGTCCTTGGTTCAACTCCTCCTTATTCCATACACCGCTACTCTTGATATTTAGCCACCCATATTCCACACTTAGTCTTGTTATCTTGTATCACGTGCTCATTTGAACAATGGCCATCAGGGTGGGTCTTGTTGTTGTTTGCTCATGTTAACTGTGCTCAAAGAGGATGCTAATGATTGTTTGAACAGTATTACCATAACTCACTAAGCGGCCTGTGATGGTATTCTTAGCAGCATCTTCCCCCATTTTGGGGGAGATGTCAAGAACAAACAATGAATACAAGCATGATTGCAGTATTGCATGTGTGGAGTTACTATTCTATTTATGAGCAGTGAGACTGTTGAGGTGTCATTTGTTTTACTCAGTGATTACTTTATGTTGCTACCCTTGGTTTACTGTGGAACATATTTATCTGCACCACAACCCGCTAATCCACATTGTATCTAAACAACAAACAACATAAAGTGCAATTGCATGCCTAACTTTTACATTTTAATCAAACACTGATGCCAGTGGTTGAAAAAATAAAATAAATAAACTTGCTGTTGGCATTTTCTAAGGGCACAAGAACACAATTTCACTACATGCAGACATCATGGTCCAGTCAGCTATTTAAATGCTGAGACATTAACGAGCAGACAAGAGGCAGGAGGAAGTAGAGATAGATGCCCGAAGGAGTGGATGGGCGCCTGCAGAGAAAGTTTAAGTGCTGAGGAGATGGCTAGGTAGCAGATGTAGTATGTCTAAATTAAGAAAAGAGGCTGGGTGGCCATTTTGGTTATAGTGCCACAGGTGTAGAGTGATAAGAAAGTCCTGTTTGTGTGCAGGAGATGAAGAGCAGACAACTTGGGAATCAATGCCTAAGCTCTTAATGGCATACTCCTCTCAACACGTATTGGCTGCCTGTGCATTTGTGCAAAAGAGTCTGTCTTCCTGATGTCCACGGTACAGCCGAGCCTGCTAATGTTCTTCATTCCTGCTTAATGCATGAACAATTTACTTTCTTGTTTAATACATGAACACAGTGCTGCAACTAATACAGGGCCAATGGACACTGAAGAGTTGCACTGCCATTAACTGATTCAGATTCAATATTTTAAGAGCAGAAAAAGCATCCAACCTATGTTTCCCCTAATTTGTGTGTTACTGTTTGTCCAAAACGCATATGTGCTACAGTTGACCAACACTTTATAATGACACTACACTGCATATAAAAACTGTAATAGTTTCAATTTCCAACTCCAGTCCTCCACCTTTTTCTACTATATAGCATTTGGACACATACACGTCCAATCTGACCCCATGTCTGGGTTATGCCCTTCAGTCTGTAACAAAAACCTGAGCTCCTTCGACGTCGTTACAACATCAAAGCCGAGACGTCTGTTAGAACTGAAACTAGATAGCGCTTATGGCTAGCTGACCGACCCGCAACAGCAGGATCCACACACACACACACACAAGCATGTAAAAACAAACTTTCTCACACTTGTTTATGCATAGTCACACGCAGAAATATTACCTCTGATTCTTGGCCCCACTGCACACATGCATGCCCAGAGTGCCCTGAAGCTAAGGGATTGAGTTTACGTTCAAACCTTATGCAGACCCCGTCGTAGGCTGCGAATGGTCAAGTATATCTACTGATGGGGTGTCTGATTACTCTAGTAAATACACCATAGAAGGCATGTAAGAGTATTTGATGTAGCAGTGGCTGGAAGTATCTTCCATCATCTCATCTCTGCACCACATCTCTCCATTAGTGCTCTTAAATCCGCTACAGGAAAAGAAAAAGGGTGTGTGCTATGTAATGCATAAAGGAAAATTGCCTTGAATGAGTGATGTGGTAATGATAACGATTACAAGTTTATTCAAGCACATCAAATGTTTACGACTAAACAATTCAGTATTCAGTATGTCAGTAGATATTTTAATAAACTGTGAAAAAAGATGAGAAAAGTGTTCACTGTTTAACCAGATTACCCTGATCTGCGTTAGTTCCCATGTAAATATAAGGACATTTTTGTACGCTGACAGCCTGTGGCTTTTATAATCTGTGATGCGTTTAAGCATTAGAGTCCTCAATGTATTTATTTAAAAAACATATTTTCATCTTTCTAGTTATTGATAAAAGTTTGCCTGGTAGCATGTGGACAACAAAAGATTAAAAGACACAAATAAAATGTAGATAATCTTCAAAATTGGCATTGACACTGCAGTACTTCAAACTTATCCACCATTACGTTGAAGATACTGTTATTAGGCCGCTCAGAAGGCTTACTAATACTTGATGGTGTGGCCCACACAGATTTGGTGGTTTGGGGGTTTCCACCAAAGATTCCATAGCAGCAGCCGCTGACATAAACAAAAGCAATGGTGAGGCTCATAGGAGGGGAGGAGTCTGCATCATTACCAGGCGCTAGGATTGTAATCACAACCACTTTTGAACTCTACCCACATCTTCACCTCTCTTTACTATCATTTACAGCTAATAAAATGTGTCAATTCATCTTGCTGATATACACCACACATTAAAAACACATGAAGACTTGTTAGAACCTGCCAGTAAAAGTAAAAAATAACATAGGGGTGTTTATTTGCTACCATATTACCTTTGATACTAATGAGGAACACTTGCACTGTGTCAGGTCATCGGGCGTGTATTGGATCAAGCTGGATTTATGCAAAGGTTTATGTTTTCTTAGGCTGAATTTATCACAAAAACGATTCCATAAATGGCATATCCTCGAAACCATGTACATCCCATGTAAATATTCTTAGACAGTAGACCTTTTGTTAGCCTATTTTATTTTCTTTAATGTTCTTTACTTGGAAGTGAGTCCTAATTTACTTACACACACTCAATTATCAGTAATAAAGTTACTGTAACTTACTGCAAAAAGTGTGATAACAAAGCAGCAGTGTTTTAAATTTGACAAAAGAAAATGGTACAAGGTGTTTTGTTCAAATGATGAAAAAACACTCCCGACCGTAAAGAACAACCCCATTGTTATTCCACAACCGAAACAAAAAGCTCTAAACAGAATTATATGCTACTGGCACCTCGCAAACATACTTAGAACCAGCAGTTTTAGGGCTAAATTCCCGCTCCAAGGTTTATTTCCCTCTGCTGTGTCATTAACAATAACACCTGGAGGCTTTTGCTTAACTGTAATTTAGCAACAGAACACTTTTTGAAGTGTACTTTTCACACGAGGAAAGAAGAATTATCATGCAGAAAAGGTGAGCCGCAATACAACCTTTTTGTGGTGTTGGAGGTTTGCTTTCTGACTGTTTAGGGACACTTATTCTAATTTATGCGAGGCTCCAAATGATTTACACATTTATATTTAGCAATAGCAATTATATGAAACCTTAAACTATTCATAAAATGGCAAGATAGAAGACAAATGTAAATGTACTTGCTCCGTTATAAGTTGGTAAAGAACCTTCATCTCACACTGCAAGACCCTCACCTCTCTTTGCTTAATGCCATGCGTGGGGGATCTAAATTGGGATTCTCCATGGACTCCATTTGCGGGCAGCGCAGGAAGTAGTAGAGGGTGTGGAGGGCGTCAGGTGACCAGGACACAGGCTGCTGGGGGCGTGAGTGGCGAGCTGGACTCAGCCCTGGGCGCACGGAGCTCAGGCGCTGCATATGGTGCATGGCACGGGACACCAGATCACCTAGAAAATAGAATTTACACATGTTGATTTTCAATGGTTAAGAATATATCAGCTTATACCATGTTAAGCTTCATCATTTGTTCACTCTATCTACACAAGACCAGTATTCAGACCCCACACACAGAGCTCCTATGAACAAATAAGGGATCCCAGTTCTAAGTGTAAACTCTGTGGGTTTCCAATCTAACCGGAATTCCCCTTTTCCTAAACCACTTACATTTAACACTCCTGCACTTACTACTCTCTCTTCATGCCTGTCTGTAGCAGAGTCATTATCGGTAAACACAGCCAGACGCCAAGGCTAAATCGTCATTTGTCTTTAACTACTCCAGGAGTGAATACCTTGACAGAACCAAAAAAACATCAATCCAATTCTTCATGATGCAGTTTAATCACTCAGTATATCAGCTGTGTGTTAGTGCAATACTTAAGGTTCACAGTACAATTGCCAAGAAGTTGCTAACAAAAACAAATCAATATGTACACTTTTGGGTAGGTATCACTCAAAACGTAAACACTGTGACTTGTCGATTGTTAACACAATGGTACATCTATATTACAAAAACAACTATGTTGTTTTACTTGAAGTGTGTGTAGTGCAATAACAAAAATAATTATCCACTGGTAGATTTTGTTTAAATGTATTGTCTTGTAGTGTTCAACAAACTAAACAGAAAGAAATTAGAAAGAAAATAGAGCATTTTGAATGGACTATCAGTCATCACAGGAAGGAGATGTATGTGGAGGAGGGGGTCTTGGGTGTAGAAAGAATACGGGAGAGTAAAACAGGCCAATTTGAACTTGGTGTCATATTGCGCTCATTTAGGATGATTACCGCAGGGTTAATTTCTAACCGGATTAGCATGACTGGGGCAGTTCAGGGGTTGAGGCTTGGGGGACTTGGCCAGTGCGCGTGCACATTAAAGAGTTTGGGTCAGTTAGGGTTGGCTCTCCTTAAACAGACCCCACTTAAAGCTGAAGGGCCTTCTTTGTGTTAACCGCTAACAGCAGTCCACCCAGGAGGTCTCATAGGAATTCTTGCCTAAGATCGAGAGGCTTTCCCTGGTTTTACAAGCCATGTTGTGCCCTTAGGCCTTTACTAGCTGTCAGGGGTGAAATACCGAAATGGAATACAGTATCTCTTTCTAAGATTGCTTTTACGATTACTTTTTACAGCTCAATGTGACAATGATTCCATTTTTTTTTAAATGCAGTTTTGCAAAATTATAATTTCACCAACAGTGGTATCTCAATTTAAGACTATAGGGATGCAACGATTAAACAATTTTAAAATTAATTGTGATTAAAAACGGTTATAAAATTGCAAAGGCTCTACAACACCGTGTGTTTCAGTCCTTCTCACTTGCTATAAACAAACATTATGCTGGTTTGTTGTTTTCGGCACAACCTGCACGGAAGAAAAACAAAGTTACACTAGCGGGGCAAGCACCTATATTTACGTATATACACATTTCAAAAGACACACTACTGTACTACATCAGCTTAAAAATGGCAGCAGGACAAGGCTGAAAACGTACACTCAAAAAAAGCTAAAGTAAGAATTGTGGGAACCAAAGAGTCATAGAAGACAATGGCTCAACCATTTGCAAAACCTGGCAAAAGAAAGTTGCATCTAAAGGTCTAACATGTCAAATTTGTGGGATCCACACCCAGCTTTACATGCCAAAGTAAAGGTAAGACATATAGTAAGATACTTCATTAAGAATTAAATTGGTAGTGAGTCAAATATAAAGGTGACACTTAAATCAATAACTTAGCACTGAGTTAGTCCAGTGCAAACACACTTCAACAAGTACTACTGTCAAGGGCTTCATCCAGTGACTATTTAACATTAGAGATTGCTTATTCCTGTCTGTGTTAAAAAAAATGTATAGGCATTGTAAGTTAATATAGCAATTGTAAAACACTAACATAAAATCAGGCGCTTGTAGAATTACAACACTACCGTGGGATCTATTTATTTGCAAGAAAAACTGTTAGGTTATGAGCATCCCTGCCATTATTTGGAGTAGCAAATGTCACAGTGGACAATGTACGATCTGTCTGAAACATCTGGTCTTACTCATTAGCATTAACTTTGAGCTATAGATCAGCATCAATCTGTTTTTCCCTATCATGATTGATTGTGAAGGACAGTGTTGAAAATCATTAAAAAGATAACGGAGTGTGTTGCAGACTGCTAGTCTGTACCATAATGAAGCAGAATTAGTCCAACACCAGTCAAGAATGTTAAAATAATTTCTAAACAGCAAACATTTATCCATGAAAATATGGAAAAGTTGCTAATGGTGTGTTTGACGGAAAAGCAGTTCAAAGGAGATCATTTTGGAAGTTCACCTTCCAAGGTAAATGCTGTACATTATTATTACATTACTGAATGGAATAATAAATACATTTAAGTATTGTAGTTGTTAGTAGTACATTCCATTGCATTGTTTTTATACAATATTTTCTATGTAAAATGTATTTTTTTATTTTTTTAAAGACATGTTACATGGTAAAATTGGGATGTTTTGGCATCAACTAATTTGATTTCAATTAATTTCAATGGGAGACGTTGATTTGAGAAAAGTGTATTGAGAGAAGAGTTCCATAAGAAAAGCTTGTAAATCGAGGTACTACTATATGTTGGGTCTGCTCCTGTCTCTGGCCATGTTCCCTCCACCCCAGCGGACGATGGCGTGGAACACCGCAGAGGCCACCACAGTGGATATGTTTCTTTTACTTTTTATTCATAGCTGTATGTAGAAGTGGCTGCTTGCATCTGCTGCTTTAATGTCTTTCATGTCCTTTGTGTTCTTTGATGTTTGATGTTTCCCTCTTACACACATGTAAGAGGGATGTGTACTATGGCTATGAGTTGTTGTTGTTTTTTTCCCTTGGCCTCAGTCTGGACCCCCTCTCCAGGGCCGAGGCTTAGAGCGATTTTTTTTATTTTATTTTAATCTTCTATTTTTTTTCTCCCATCCCCCCGTTTACCTGTATCTCATCATTTTTGTAAGGGGCGCTGGAAGCCGGCAGGCCCGTTAGCGATCCTGTTCTGTCTCCCTGTAATGTTTGTCTGATCTTGAATGGGATTGTGCTGAAAATTGTAATTTTCCTGAAGGAACTCTCGTGAAGGAATAAATAAAGCACTATCTAATCTAATCTAATCTAATCTAATCTAATCTAATTTACAAATACTACAAAAGTACTTTGTCAGAGACTGGCAATTTATTTACTGGAAGAAAAAAAATGGTTTCGTATTGCACACCTTTGCAGTAGTATCACACACAAGTATCCCATTGATGGCGAAAGACCACCACTGACCTGGAGATAAAATACCCAAACGTCCCCAAAGGGAATTTTTTTAACAGCCAGTCTATTGGCAAAACTGCATTTCCAGCTGTTTTTTTCTGGAATATTTAGTGCAGTGCCATCTAATATCCATCCTGTTTAAGTATGGCGTGTACACCGTGTGTGTCTGGCCAACTCTACTGACTGAGCAGCCACGTACAGAAGCTCCTGTATGATCTTGGCTTCAGATCATAGCGCCAACCCCTCTTTATTTTGGGTGTGTATCGATATCAGTGAACACATTGGCTCTGTGTGTTTGTTTGTGTTTGTAGGCGCGAAAGAGTGTGAAGCATGCCAGCCCTGCCCAGACCAGCTCAGATTCATACCACTAGAGCAATGTGGCACAAAGAGTCCACTGAGCAAGTAGGAGAAAGAGTGTGTCTGTATTAGAGTGTGCATTCACTTTCTTAATGACCATCTAACGACAGTGGGGTATGAACGTGGCCTTGTGCTTCGGGAACAAATGGCAAAGTGTTTGGTCATTTGGAGAGAGGAAACATATATGCACTCGCACTAAACCAATTTTTTTTGACCTGTCACAACAATCTTTCCACCTTGACCAAAGCCTGATTCATCCACCTTGGACACAATTATGTCCTACCATTCCTTCATTCCTTTCTGCTTCACTTTTTAATGAGCTTTTAAATAGAACTTGGAATTAGCTTGAGCCCAGCTTTTCATCACTGTCATGTATCATGAGAATGGTAGATGGATATTGTTATGACTGGATGTGTACACACTGTACTTGCCCTTGTCATAAAACTCAAAGAGTGAGATACGGTTATTGAGAAGAGCATAATACATACACGCAGGTTGACCTTGTAAATACTTTATGGTATCATGCCCTCTTAGTTATTTATATAAAAAAATCACTTTAATGAAAGCATCATGATTCTACGAGAACATTTATTGTGAGAAAAAACCCACAAAGTTGCATAAAATAGGCTCATGTTTGCAGCTCTATTAATAAGGCAGTAGCTGTTCCATCATTGCAACATTTTGTTTTGCATTTCAATCAAAATACGACGGGAAAAAAAATCTTGACGTATCAGACTCAAGCACTGTTTCTGTCAGATGAAAGATCTCCTTTCCTTTCATGAGTTTAACCCTTTACAAAAATTCAGTAGTTGAGATATGAAACAGCATGTCCGATGGTTTCAACTGTTTTGCAAGACTATTGTAGCATTGCTGAGACTTACTGAGTTCAGAGATACTGCCCACACAGGTAGCCAGCAGAGACTGTTCCAGCGTCCTGAGCTCCAGCTGGGCATAGGCATCCTCCCTGCAGTCCACAGAAGTCTGCTGATTCTCTGTATAGGGACTGAATTGGGCCGGGATTGACAAGACACCTACGGGAGAGAAAGACAGGAGGAAAAGGACTTTATAACAAACACATAAGGTTTGTGGGGATTGCAAACAAGTTTCAGCACTGTTCCTGTAGAAAATTGATTGTGGTATTTACTGAGCAGATGTGTACGCCTTGCAACATCCAATCCACACCAATGAGGGCAAATAAACACACAAAGGAGAGAGTTGTGTCCAAGAAAATAACTAGTAAAAGTATCTGGTTTGGTGGTATCAGGCTAGTAAGTAAGACAAGTAAAACAAATGTACACATGTTCATCTCCTTAATATAATGGCCATCAAATAATATATTTGCACAACAATGCACATAATTAAGAGTGGTGGCAAAAAAAACTTTTTTTTTTTTTTTCCAATCTCAGGAGATGAGAACAGTAACTAAAAAAGGGTTTTTTTTTGGAAATGCCTATAAAGAGATAGACCCCAACAACGTAACAGCACACAGAAGAAATTAATTGCTTAAATAATACACATGATTTTGAGTATGTTCCTGTTTTTGGAAAAAAAAACAACTTGCCAGCAACTTATTAATTATAAGAAGTAGCTTTAGCTGGGGATTTCTTGTTAATACTTGTAATAACCCTCAACATTAAATACTGTGAGCCAGCGGTGGGAAATGACTGGTTCTCAAGAGCTGAGACGTACAATTCATGGTAGTGGAATTAGCCAAAATAATTCAATATAATACTACATTGCATGGATACACTGAAATGGGTAAGTCTTGTGTGGGATTTCACCCTCATATGGACCCCTGGCCTGGAGAAGTTGTTATTCCACTCACGTCACCCCCAACAAAGTGAATGTATGAATCTGTGTAATTTTGGAAAGAATATTTTTTGGAAGTATGGATTACCTATATGTCTCGAAATTAAATCCACTAATACACCTTCTGCGGTGGCTAGTCTCCTTCCAAACTTAATTTGAATAGCACAAACATCAGGTTTTACTGTAAAAAAAAATTGGGACAAAGGCTACCCTTTTTAATCAAATAATTTATTATTTAATAAAAACAAAAAATAGGACTTCATATTTATGAAATACAATGTAAAGGTTTTGTTTTAAAATGTTAAACCTTAAAAACTGGATCTTAAATGCAAATAAGTTCTAAGATAGGTTTTTAGCACATTTTCGACAAGCAGTGGTCACATTTACAAGACTGCAAAATACAGTCCGAACATGTCCAGGTAAAAAACTTTGTCAAGTAGCCTAAACCTAAAACAATCGAAGAAACTGAACATATATATTCAATAAAAATAACATAAGGAATCGATTCGAAGGCTTGGAGTTGATCATTGCCAAGAATGCAGAAATGTGAGCAGATGCCAGACAAAAGTATATCTGATTCAGAGACCACGTATAGATGCAAGTTGAACTATTGTAAGGAGCGTAACAACAGCAATGTTTGTCTGCCTAGTATGCTGCGTTGAAATGTGAGTAGACATTCCCTTGAATTTGTTTGCGTGAACTGCCTCTTGAACATGTTCATTTTATGATTCATTTTGCTTTATGACCTAATAAGAACACATCCTGCTAAATCATGTACAGTCATCAGAGAACCATCACAGCTTGAAGCAGCAACTGTACATTACCTCCAGCATTAACGCATGTTTTATTGCTCCATAAAAGACAGGTCAACTGTGAGATTAGATGTAATTGCAGGTATAAATCCTAGTGCTGTAACTGCAGTGCTCAACAGACAGGTACAGCACATCACTTATTTCATTAAAAACATTGATATTTTAGCAATGCGAGATTAGTACCCGACTCAGAGATGTAGGTATTGGTTAAAAAAAAAAAAGTGTAGTTTCAGCGCTCTCCCTAGTTAGATAGATAGATAGTACTTTATTGATTCCTTCAGGAGAGTTCCTTCAGGAAAATTAAAATTCCAGCAGCAGTGTACAAAGTTGAGATCAATTTAAAAAAAAAAACTAAAAAGTAAATAATGGGGGTTTAAAAGGAAACAAAATAGAGAAATATTACAAAAAGAATAAAAACAATGGGAATAACAATATAACATTAAAATAAGAATATAACAAGACAAAGTAGGCAGTAGTGACCATGTTATGAAAACGTATTGCACTGTTATTGTTTTGCATCCCCTGTCATCCTAGTACCCCCCGCCCCCCGCCCCAGAGAGGAGTTGTACAGTCTAATGGCGTGTGGGACAAAGGAGTTCTTGAGTCTATTAGTCCTGCACTTGAAGCAGTCTAGAACTGAACAGGCTCCTCTGGCTCCTGATAACACTATGCAGAGGGTGACTGGCATCATCCAGGATGCTCACTAGTTTGTCAACAGTCCTCTTCTCTGCCACCCTCACCAGTGAGTCCACTTTCATTCCCATTGTAGAACCGGCCCGCCTGATCAGTTTCTCCAGTCTGGAGCTGTCCTTCTTAGATGTACTGGCCCCCCAGCACACTACCATGTAGAACAGAACACTGGCAACCACAGACTGGTAGTACATCCACAGGAGTTTTCTACAAATGTTGAAGGAGTGCAGTCTCCTGAGGAAGTACAGCCTGCTCTGTCCTTTCTTGAACTGGTGGTCCGTGTTAACAGTCCAGTCCAGCTTATTGTCCAAGCTTTAGCTTTAGCTCTCTCTCTCAATGCAAAATCTGACTCGTAAATATGTGCTGAGTTCCAATTTCAAACAATGAAAAAAGCTGCCTCGAGCAGATAGGAACCCCTACTACCAACATGTCAGACAAACAAAAGCACATGTGCACAATAGAATGACAGAACTCTGGTACTTCTCTTTCATTCTGTGTGTTAAAACAAAAACAACACACATTTTGCCAAAGAACCTAGACCGCTTAAAACGTTGAAAGAACTTGGTATAGTTTCTTTTCAATTTGGTCTGTGCTCCCAGAGTGTTTGTATTGGCTGATTTGATTATGTTAATGCACGTGCACTGCATACTCTAAAACTGCCTTATCTTGTTATCAAATGACTATATGTGAACTACAGCAAGTATATATTGTTAAACAACTTGTGTCAGACGGATGAATTGTATTCAAAGTCACAATAATTATTCTTGTAGATTACCTCTCATCTGCATGGGTGAAGGTGTGCGAAAATAAATACATGCTCGCGGATGTCTACATACATATGCATCAATGGGAGTGAGCACAAACTTGAGGATATTCAAGGATAAATGAAAATGGCCCCATTGAGATGACTCTTCTTTTGTATCTTGTTTGCAGTTGGCCCAGGTTTGATAAAAAAAAAATGATAGACATTAGGCGAGTGACTTGCTGTGGCAAAGTTAAAGGATAATTACTTTAATAGAATGGTTATCTTGAATGCTAAAATGAAAAGTGTCTGAGTTGAAGTCTTAAGATTGATTGATTGATTGAAACTTTTATTAGTAGATTGCACGGTTCAGTACATATTCCGTACAAATGACCACTAAATGGTAACACCGGAATAGGTTTTTCAACTTGTTTAAGTTGGGGTCCACGTAAATCAACTCATGGTAATAGGTATATGGTGTAAGAGTCACAAGTGATTGTGCTACAACGTTCAGCAGTTCCCACCATCCTACCCTTTACCAATGAAGCCCAACCGCCGCCATCTGGACCTGACAGAGGTTTACAATTCAACTAAGGCCTGTCTCCACATCCACCACAACGTTAGAGAAATATCAACAAAAGAATGACTGGAATAAATAACTCTATGAGGGAGTTACCCTTTTGTGGCTATTATGCTACTATTCCAGAGGTTTGCCCTGCAAATGTCATGTGGGAATCATGGCTACAAATCAACAATTTAAACATACCACAAAGCCCGTGGTGTTCCCCAGCCATTAAACTGTCTTGCAAACCAAAGCCCAAACAACCTAATTGTGTTTCACCAACTAAAAATAGAGGCTGTTGATGAGTTATATCACATTACAACAAACAGTCCCAACCTGGATAACGTTGTCTTTCATTCAAACCTTTAAAAATAGGTTTCTTTTTTTAAAAGTAATGTCAGTTTTTGTAGCTCAGCTCTGTATAAAGTACATCCTTGCACCAATTGGTCTGTGTGTGCTCATTTGTGTTGTCCATCTCAAAGAATGTGTGAGAGAGGACATGATTAGCTTTGCTCAAAGTGTGTGTGTGTGTGTGTGTGTGTGTGTGTGTGTGTGTGCATACAAACACAAGTAAACGTTCTGTCTTGCAAACTAAACAGCCTCTTCATTCATTACAGGGTGGATCAGAGAGTCAAGGAAAGGGGCTTCAAAGTCACTTCCTTTAGCCAGAATCGGGCAGTGACTAAGGACAAGGAGGCTATATGCTAGCTCCTGTTTGGAAGCTGGAGGCTGTGGGAAACCCCACAATAGTACAGTGTTTAACAAGGTAGTTATTGGACGTGTGCATCAACCCCACCGTGCCCTGTCAAGAAAGTATAAATACACGTTGGCTCATTTTTTTCCCTTTTCTCATACACAGGAACCTGTTTTTTGTTTTTCAACATTTCAAGTTTAATATATGTTACATTGTTATCAATCATCAATCAATCAATCAATGTTTATCTATATAGCCCCAAATCACAAATGTCTCAAAGGACTGCACAAATCATTACGACTACAACATCCTCGGAAGAACCCACAATCAGTGTGTGCACGCGGATACACTTTGAGAGACTTAAAAATGGCATGCGTATGCATAAAGGTACAAGATCTTTGAAATAGCAGTATTAACTTTGCCTCCACCACATTGATGCCAACATTGGTTATGATTAAGACTTATTTGTTTACAAGCTACATTAAGGAACATCACATGGTTATATTTGCGCAATTCACCATGTAGGGGGAGAAAAAATGTGGTTGCTTGCCCTAGTTGGTCCTCCTCATGATTGTAATCTAAACAGACTTCAAATGGGACAGAGGGGCATTTAGGAAGCCTAAGTGGTCTATTAGTGTTAGTGCTAAAAATAATCATCAGTTTGACAAATATGCACATCTATCTTTGTGGATCCAGAAAAGCATTTTAACATTAAAATAGTTTACTTCTAGTTTCTAGAAATTGCTGTTTAGATTACAGTGTTTCAATCTTATAACGTTTCTGATACAAAAATAAACAATATGAAAACTTTGTAATCTCATTCATTGGGATGCTAGATAACAACCTTACCAAACATGTGCTAGCATTTAGGCAAATGTAGGCAAAGGCTGATATATCAATAATTATGACAGGCAGGCCAGACAAGGTATGCTCGATATATATACCCTGACACCTCTGGTGACACTTAGCTGTTACCGGTCAGGGGTCAGAGGTGATGCTCAGCTAGAATTAAAACCGTAGGTAACCATATCAGCTGTGAAGGAGGAGATTTCTACACATTTCTGAGTGAGGGCACTTAAAACTGTTGTATACTCTCGCGTCTCATAGCTTGCGTAGGCCACGCCGTAGTCCCTCCTCGCCCTGTGTAGCCTCAAGCGTAGCCTATGTACACCCCCTGTGATCGGTCAGTTTGTCTCTCCTTGAACACAAGCGAGCAGACATTGTGTTTGAAATGCACAAATTAATGTATGAAATGAAACAACAGTGATTAAACATTAGCATGAAAACTGATATTGTGTACTTATAATCTCTGTGCTCTTTAAAAATATATACTGTAGGTTTCGTTTTTCAGCATATTGTGTTGTTCTTGCGCCCAGACGAAGTCACAAAATACAGCACTCTTTTCAACTTTTATTGTCAATTTTGTGCTAACAACATGTTTAACACATTCTTTCTCATGCGCAAACTTATTTTTCTCTCACACACAACACTTTTCCTTCTACATCAATCTTTCAGGCACAATATACTTAGAAACATTTGTGAACTCTGAACATGACCAAACAGACTAACAAACACATGGTTAATTTACAGCAGTTATTCAGCATTGATTGATTGATTGAAACTTGTATTAGTAGATCGCAGAGTACAGTACATATTCCGTACAATTAATCACTAAATGGTAACACCCGAATAAGGTTTTCAACTCGTTTAAGTCGGCACATGTTAATCAATTCATGGTAGCAGTATTTTTTTTTTTTACAATTACACGATAGTTTTCTCTTGTCCTGTGTCCCAAATGGCAGAATAGTGTTGCAGATAATAGTGTCCTCTGCGGCGAGTAAAACATTAAAAGTAAACTGATGATTATGAATTATATTAGTTAGAATTAGTTCCAGTGTAGACAATTACGTTGGTGTTGTGGTTGACATCACTTGGTACAGGAAGGTAATACACAGTATCTAGTCAATAACAGCTGCAGCTGCTCTTTCTGGAGACATTGCCCCTTAGTGTTTTGGAAGAGAATTACAAGTCTGGCACAACACCCCCCCCCCCACGGAAGAACTATAAATCAAACAAGACGCCGAGCTACGCGACCCAAGAGAGCCTCTAACCACATTGTCAATCACTGTATGGTGGCAATTAAACGCAGAACAAAAACAAAAACAATCTCAATCATCATTGAAGGGTATAAAATGCATGCAGGCCCCTTCATTTCCCTATTTAAAAGGGAACTGCACTTTTTTGGACTTTTGACCTATTGGGGGTTATTTGGCATTCTAATTTGCAACAATGGGCTCGCTCTATGTTGCTAGCAATGCAGCTAATGGAATCAATGCATTCAGCCTTTTAATCACTTTGAAAATGAATCCACAAACCACTAACAAATACTTATTTTACCTTCCGTAACCTTTATAGTAACCAAGCTGTATCAACATTGTTATCGTAAGAGTGCACACTAAGGCCCAGTCTACATTTAAGCTGGATAACTCCTTAAACTAATAATTATTAAGCCTGAGCCCCGTGTCAGCCACACTAACCCATCATTTAAGGTTCCCCATTTTGAAAATTCCTGGTGCCAACATTGTACATATACTTGGAGTGTGTATATGAAACATTGATGGGGGTTTTGAAGTCTTTTTAGAGGGCTTTGAAGGTTACAACCGTGACTCCCACTAGCCGCATCTTGCAAACATTTTTTAATATATCATCTTTAGAATTCTGAAAAAAAAAAAAAAGATGTGTGTTCTTGTCTCTCATAATAATTGCGAATGATAGGCAAAATTCCAAGAGTGCAGTTCCCCTTTAAACCAACATACACAGTACACACACAGGCTTCACGGTGGCAGAGGGGTTAGTGCGCCTGCCTCACAATACGAAAGTCCTGTTTAGTCCTGGGTTCAATCCCGGGCTCGGAATCTTTCTGTGTGGAGTTTGCATGTCATCCCCGTGAATGCGTGGGTTCCCTCCAGGTAGTCCGGCTTCCTCCCACTTTCAAAGACATGCACCTGGGTTGATTGGCAACACTAAATTGGCTCTAGTGTGTGAATGTGAGTGTGAATGTTGTCTGTCTATCTGTGTTGGCCCTGCGATGAGGTGGCGACTTGTCCAGGGGGTACCCCGCCTTCCGCCAGATTGTAGCTGAGATAGGCACCAAAGGGAATAAGCAGTAGAAAATGGATGGATGGACACAGTACACACACACACACACACACACACACACACACACACACACACACACACACACACACACACACACACACACACACACACACACGGGGGAATTGGATTTGCCATGCCTGGCTGTGGTTTCCCACAGCCCTGAAAAATAGCGTTTAAGCTCCTCAGCACAACTAACCGTAATCCTAAACATGACTTCAGAATCCCTCCTTCGAGCTCCGTGCCTCTTTTTCTTTCTTCCAGTTTTCTCCAATCCCCCCTTTTTTTCTCTGTAATCACGTTTTATATAGTTGACATTCCAGGCCAACTGCGGTGCTTGTGGCTATCTGGTCTCATTCAGAAGTCCCTGTTTCCATATGTGATGCCACTTCCCATCTCGTGCAGCAAAGGGACACAAGCATTACTGGATCATATAGTTTTATAGGTTTCGCTAGCTTATTGTCCGGTACTTGAAGATAAAAATATATATCAATATAAATACTGACTATGTTACTCTAACGACAAAGTATGGTGACTATTCCAAGCGGCAATAGCGAAAGCACATACATATGCGACCTCAAACCCACCCTCTCATAATAGAATCTACTTTTACCACTGAAATGACATCACTATCCAAGACACTGCCAAAACCTGAATTAGACAAATAAAAACACAGCAAAAAAAGAACAAGTCAATCTAATGATAGCAATAGATAGCCTAAAGAAAAGAAGAACGTGTTTTTAAAAGTTCTCACCAAAAAATAGTCATAATGGATCCAGGGTTATACTGTATGTTCCCATTTCAAAACAAGCTCCACTATATTTAGCTCTTTGCCAATCAAGAGATATGGGCTGGGTTTTGTCATAATATGTGTGTTTGAGAAATTGCCAAAAATGCTCTCATTCTGTCACTGTTTGAGTCCTCAGTTTGATCAGCAGATAAAATACTGCATGCTAATTACAGCATTTCATGGTTCTTGTTTGGGTCAAACAATCCAGTATTGGCAAAAAAAAAAAAGGTAAAAATAATACATGTGGTTTACTTACTCACTCCACCAAATCCATTTCTGAACTCAACTGAAAGGATCAATCTGTTTCTACATTTACATCCGGCTAGAAACTCAGTTGCTCTGCGAAAGTTCCCACACACGAGTGATCCGTTTTGATACAGAGAATTAGAATTTGACGTTTGAAAGAAGTAAGATTCAAAATCACTGTCGCAAATCTAAAGCAGCTTTTCTGCTGATTAACATTCCGGTTTGTGAACGGTAGAGAGCATTATGCAGCACAGAGTGAGTCAAATGAGGAAAAGGAACCATGCCTACCGGGGTTGGTGGGGATAGTGAAGGCACTAGGAGTAGAACAGGAAATTCACACACTTTATCATACATCTTTCCTGCTTCTTTCCAGTTCACCTCACAAAACATTTTTTGGAGTCAGTTTCACTCCAGTGTGGAAAAAAGGGCAGCTCATAGATGTACACAATTATGATGAAGGTCAGTCTGTGGTCTTCCTGTTTTATATGGAGTTTAATAGGGACGGCCTTACTGGGAATTTTGGTATTGCACTCAGGCGGAAGGCAGGTTATACACCCTAGACAAGACACCATCTCACCGCAGGGCCAATACATAAAATATATTCCCCTTATTGTGTTCTAGCATACTCAAATCTTTTTGAAAAAAAAGTCACCATTGCAAAATACAAAAATGTTAACATGTAACACAAATATGAATATCAATCACTACAATAATGATCATTACACACAGATATTTGTAAAAAAAAAAAAAATGTCAGTAGTCAGTAGAAGAGAAAAGGGAGGGGAAAAGTGAGTGAGCAGCACAGAGAGAAAGCGGTTTCCCAACTCCTACGTACAGAAGTGTCAATCCCATCACGCCAGTATTGATTCAATACTGATATTTACCTTGGTATCCATTCTATAAATATTTAGATCACCCACCGCCAGAAAATACTGCTCACCTAACTTATAAATCCTATTCACAATACAATAACGGGATGACTTTTTATCATTTAGGGTTAATGCACAGTAACTTAACATGTCTGTTTAAGAAGTGAGGCCAGTTGGTTATCTGCCCCACCTACCATTATTATACTATAGTTACATATATTATCCATCCATCCATCCATTTTCTACCGCTTATTCCCTTTCGGGGTCGCGGGGGGCGCTGGCGCCTATCTCAGCTACAATCGGGCGGAAGGCAGGGTACACCCTAGACAAGTCGCCACCTCATCGCAGGACCAACACAGATAAACAGACAACATTCACACTCACATTCACACACTAGGGCCCTTTTAGTGTTGCCAATCATCCTATATTATAATGCATCATAAAATAGGACAATGCTGTGGGGTGCACAAAAGTCACAACATTGCTTGGTTATTTGGATAGGGAGGGCAGGGTACCTCGGACCAATTGTTTGGAAATCAATGCCAGTGATTGAACCCATGTAAGAGAGCACAATATTGGTTATAAATCAATGGACCACCCAACCTCAAACATAAAAAGTGGCCCATTTGTGCACCAGAGGTGTCATCCAATGACTAAATCACGGGCCCCTCTGTCAGTGTGGATGATGACAGCAGTGTGACCTGGGTGTATCCAGTAAGTGTAGGGGTGGCTCGCTTCGTTTGACCTCTTTTAGTAAGAAGCACTGAACTACCTCAAACCGAACTGATCCCCTTATTCAAACTCTCTGCATCACCCATCTGACACACCAAAGAGTTTCCAGCTCACCCCTGACCCTCTTACATGCCACCTGCAACTGCTCTGCCACACACAACACAAGTGGGTGTGTCCACATGTCAAAAGCATTGTGCTCTGATTGGATTTACTGACTCTGCTTTTAAAACCATCACATCCTCCACACAGCAACACAAATTTTATGGTAGCCTATTCTGAGAAAATAGGTTGTTTAATGTTTTGATTACTTAAACTCATCACATGCACTAACGAAGCCCCGTTGTCTGCCAGGACACATACTCGGCACAACAACGGGAGCTGTGAATGGTTGTGTTTTATGTGTCAGCTCTGTGATTGACCGGGTGTTAACCTACCTCTAACCCCACACTGACGCCAGCACCCCGAGATCCTGAGAGGCATACAGGATGTACACAAGTAATGGGTGAATATCCAGTTATCCAGTACCCGTTAAATGTGACTATTAATTTCTTTGTGGCAGCCTGAGAATGGGGGTTCATCTATTTTACATACTTTATTATGCGTCTATAGCCAACTATGCAAATTAGACAATGAGGTCTTGTCCCAGTTCTCTGGGAATCACTACAAGCAATACATTGACTAAATCGTTTAACAAGGGCAAACAACTTAGGTCTGGCAATTTTTACAACTCCTAAAAAACACAGATGTGCTCTTAGTTGCAAAAACATTGTATCTACAACCCTACTACTAATGTTATCGATGTCCCTTCATTTAGCTTCCTGTGGAAACAGTGCAACTGTCTTTAAGTGATTGCAAAGCACAATGGGAAAGACGGAAGACGTACCACTGTAAAAACAAAGATACAAAGCAGAGAGGGGTAAATTTATTATGATGATGTTAATGGCTTTCCGGTAATACCTGCTGACTTGGCATCTAAAGATGGGTCTCAAAACCTCATGCGTGATGGAAACAGACTGTTAAATGCATTAACCTTCTCAGGGTTTACAATAAGTTACAAAGTTACTAAACCCAGTTGGTGCAGAAAACTCCTGGTACCTGTCTTCCTGACTGATAACTTCTACAGTGCAGTCCTTAACACAGAAAAACTGTGCTGTAAAACATGTAAACAAACAACCAATGTACATTGTATTGAGAGTTTGCTTCCTTTCTCTGCACCTGCTCACACATTCCCCATCGTGGGCAGCGACACCAACGCAACTGTGGGAAGTAAGGTCATCTGTGTGTGTGTGCAGATGTTCAAGGGTTGTTAGTTGCTGTGTTCCCAGCTGTCAGCACCTTCAAATGGTAAATCTAGGTGTTGGTTAAATAGTTTATAGGGCAGTTGCAAAATTTTTCAACAGGTTTAGAGTTTTCTGTGTTTCTGTTTTCTTTATATGCGCAGTAATGTGCTCAGTGGGACTTTTTCCACTGGTCTTTGTGGACCACACACTAAATCCTTCAACAGTAGATGGAAAAAGACAGTCGAGAAAGATGGATGACACAAGATTTTACCTCCAAATAATGTCTCCATCTTTGATTGATGTATTGATTAAACAGATAACTTCAGGAATTATATGAAATGTGCATCTTTGTGTTATTGTATTCCTTCTTAAAAATGGGAGAAGATCCCCTCAATTCACTACAACTGATTTTCTCACAATGCGCCCCAAAGCCAAAATGGTTAAATTATTGCTGAAAGAACATTCTCTTCCAAAAAGACAGAAACTCATACCTTGGTACATAGTAGATATTTTAGAAGGACCACATTGGTGTATTGTCAAGCTCAAGCTCTACAGAAAGTATTAAAACACGGCTTGACATAATAGTGCTGCTAGGTCATGGCCACATACTGTACCACTTGAGCTTGGCTGTGTTACAACAGAGAATGGAAAAGTATAAAGATTGTTGAATGGTTAAACCACTCAAGCATCCAATATGTGCTGAACTTCAACCACCATTGAGAATTGTTTGTGAATGAACACATTTGAGAGGTGTTAGCCACATCCTGACCACACAAATACACTCAAACGCACAAATGATTGCGCTTCTTAGAGGGACCAGACAACTCAGCAGATACCCTTTCAAGGAGTGGTGTGTGTGGGTTGTGTTGGCTTTTAATAGGAATGTGCTTGAATGTGTCGCAGATCGGGAGAGAGGACTATTCTAGCACACGTTCGCACAACTCCTGTACAAACAGCACACTGAGTGACAAGTGTGTTTTCAGTCTTTTCCCACAGTTGGCTCTGTCTATGTGTCATGATGACAGCTGAGAATGTGTTCCAATGCTTACACTTCATTCTGCAGGCACATTTAGCCGGACAGGGCACAGTCTTTTTTATTCCTGCTTTTCCAACTTTCCAAGACAAAACAACCGGCCTTGCTAGACTGCTCAGGAAATCATGTGACCAGAAAGAGCTGAGCGTTAAGAAGAGCAGAGGTTCATGAGATGTCATTTAAGCGCCTGCCAAGCATTTGAATCTGGAGTAGAGAGAAAATCATCAGACGCAAATAAACATACACCGTTTCCCTAACTTTAGATATAATTTGTGCGTTTTGCCTCTAAAACTGAGGAGGTTGAAAAAAGTAAAAGGTGGTAATCAAGTCTTACCTGACAGGGTTCTTTGTTACATCTTGAATAGGCCCTGCAGTTGTACTCACAACAACTACCCAGAGATTATAGTGTACCGTTTATCTAAAATCAGGCTGTGTTTGTGTATCATGATGATTATTCCAGCTGTAAAAGAGCGATATTGCAGGCAGCAGCAGTTCTATTCCGGAAGTCTCTCGATGAGCTTTGGCCAGTAGAGGGCTTGTAAAATGCACCAAGATGAGTGCAGAGATGGACACAGATGTAAAAAGCAGAAGATAGAGGAGGAAAAAAATTAGTTTGAAATAGAATATGTATTTTAGGACTGAAATCATTTTTAAGATTGCAACCATAAAGACCAAGTAGCTGGATATGTATAGATACTAGGGCTGGGCGATATTGCCTTTTATCGCAATATTTTTATGCCATATTGCGATATACGATATATATTACGATATTTTGCCTTGGCCTTGAATGAACACTTGATGCATATAATGACAGCAGTATGATGATTCTATGTGTCTACATTCAAACATTCTTCTTCATACTGCATTTATATATGCTACTTTGAAACTTTCATGCAGAGAGGGAAATCACAACTAAGTCAGTTTACCAAAACTGTATTTATTAAATACTCTTCATTCTCTCACGGGTGACTTTTTAAATGAAATAACTAATTAATAGTGTTGCTACCTTTTGTAGTAACACTTCTGCTGCAAACTTTGCATATTGCTGTTGTCTGCTGAATATCTTCCCACTTGAAGCCAAACCACCGCCAGATGATGGATCCCCTGCTCTTTATTTTGGGCATTTATTGTTCTTCCTCCATTTGTGATCGGTTTCACACCTTCTCTCTCTTGTATTGTCACAATTTCCGCTCCGCTCTGCTTGTACGACCTCTTAGCTAACGTTAGCCATGCTGCTACCTCTCTGGTTGGCGAGAGCGTATGACGCTAGACGCGCAACAGTATGTGACATATGTAAGAAGAAAACAAACACCTGTTGTGTAAAGCCCGCATCTAAAATCAACTGCGTGAGAACTTATAATCGAACATTACGATATAGTCATTTTCTATATCGCACAGAGACAAACCTGCGATATATCGTTTATATCGATATATCGCCCAGCCCTAATATACACTACCTTATTGGAAGGGCCAACACACTGCTGACTTTTCTTTGTAGCTCTCAACAACACATGTATTAATAACTGTCAAGAGCAGAAGTGTTCTACAACCAGGAACCACAGGGCAAGTTCACAGCTTTAGTCTGAAACTCTTGTATGGCGTCACATTAGTGCCAAAAATCCAAGCACATAAAAACTGAATATTGAATGTATGCCACAAAGTGGGACTATTAATTTTCTTTCCTCCTTTCGATTTGTTATAAATGTCAAGAGTATTGTATGTATGTGTATATTTAAATAGTACATGTACCATTGACATCAATAAAATGATGGGGACCAGCTGTCCGAGGTAAGATGGAGAAACATGGAGTGTTTATTCATATCTATGATGAAAGGTCGTAATATTAAAACCATATTCATTAATTGTCATTCATTATTCTACTAAAATAGTAATTGCAATCATAACATCAATAATAATTAGGCCCATATGCTAATCATGTGGTCCTGATATGAAGTACGCATAGATAAATAGGTTCGGGTAGACTCTGATGTAAACTTAAAGTAGATAGAGGAAAGAAAATTAATAGTCCCACATTGTGGCATATATTCAATATTTACATATGCAATTATCGAATAAATAAAAATATTTTTTCAAACAGACAAGTGAGGAAAGAAAACAAATTTGAAAATATAAATTCATTCATTGACTGACATCTGTGGACTGGTTGTATGAAAAGAGAGATATTGATCTTGACACTTCATCAACTATGTGATGTTCTCTCAACAGATGAGACATTACCTTCTTCAAAGACTTTTAGATAAAATTCAATTGGCATTTTCCACAACTCCACTAAATTCTGACTTTTTAGAATTTGTTTGTCGACAAGAGCTGTAATATCTTGATACATATTGACCATGACCCGCGCTGCTATACTTCTGATTGGCCCTCAGTTATTTTCACCTGACCAATCAGAAAGGAGGGGCTGTGTAAGAATAACCGCCCACAAAGTGCCAATACGAAGACGCAGCGCGCGCACGCAATCAGGCGCTACACGCGCGCACGAAGTGGAGAATCAGCGCGCGATAACACTTTTAATGCGCTTGGATTTTTGGCACTAATGTGACGCCATACTCTTGGCAATACTTGATAACAGATTGTGCTACACATTAGCATATTTTGTATTGTGTTTTTAAATATGTTTGCAGAACCTTTGCATGCACTATGGTTTTCAAAGAAATATATTTTAGCCAAAAATAGAATGCGGACTACATTAACTGAAATGTTTGAATAAGCATAGGAAGGAATGAGTCCGAATTAAGTAGAGACTTCATGAGGTTACAGAAACATACTGCTCAAGTGTTCTTTCTGCGGAGATGATGACGACATTTCAAGGCACCTGATTAAAACAGAGAGAGAACACCGGAAGGGAGGAACAATGACTAGAAGGACAGGCAATGGATGAAAATGTTTTTACGAGGTATAGAAAGTAGGACAGGTCTCCACTAAAGTAGGTCCATCTTTGCACAGGAGTTAAAAATGCTGTGTTGGTAGTTTCCCCTTTTATCTCTGTCAAAAATAACCCAGACCCCCTACTGTTGAGAAACAGTGATTGTCACACCTGCATCCTAAAAAAAAACTCTCAAGTGCTGATAGCAATGATAGTGTAAATGATCTGTCTGTGCCTCTATCTCATTGTATTGTGTCTACATACTCATGCAGCTATCTAGGTCTATTCAGAAAGCAGGACAAAGACACCCACAATCTTATCAGAACTACAGTGATTAATAAGGTGTCTTCTGAAGTTTTGTGCACCCTCAGGACTTTAGATTCGTTTTGCAGACTGTCGTGTCAAACCAAAGAGGAACAAACTAATACTTCTGAAATGTTCATAAGAAACCAGTGAATATACGCACTGGGCACGCTCCTCAGCTTTCCTGGGTCTTAGTTGGCCATCTGGGTGAGTGTTTAGTATTTATGGCCACCAACCTGACCCTCCTCCATTCAACTGCCCTCCACTCCTTATAGATCTGTCCCTGTAACCCCCCAAACACCCTGTAACCCCCCCAAACACCTAACACACACATATATGCACTGCAAAACCAGAGTGAATGCCTGAAAGGCTTCTTCTGTTGCAACTTAATAGGGAACTGGCCAAAAGCAGACTAATAACTAAGAACAAAGCATGGAATTGTTGTTAGGGCTGCTTAATGACAGAAAGTTATTAAGTTCTTTGCTCTGCTTATTAAATTTACCTTTCCCTTTCTACTCAAGTAAACTCATAGCTAGTTCCCATACAACACCTAATCATTGCACCATAGGTCCAGGCACTTCCTTTATTCACGTTGACTCATGTCAAACACCTTTAATATCATGAACACATATGCAATAAACCGAGCATGAGTCACACATGCGCATACAGGCAAGTGTGAAAAACATTCATCATATAGTTCATATCTCCATCTGGCTAAACATTAATGATTGTGTTTTTAAAAGATATGATTTATCTTGCAGGTGAAGGACAAACAAGTACTTAGGAGGGCTTTGACCATGTTCAGTTTAAGTGCTGTTTGACTTTTCTGCACAGACGCAATACAAATTCAATGTAATCTGAGACACTCACTGACAAAGGCCCACAATGTATGCTATTATTCTGTGATGAGTAAAATAACAAGTGATCTTCTGGAAAAAATGGCCATCTTCACAAAGATGTATCTCTCTGACAAGAAATGAAAAAAAAAAACAATCACTGCTTAATGGTCAGCCGCAAACAAGGCCTCCTTTTAACTGTGTGAAATTCCAGCAAATAGTCGATTACTGATCCCTTTTCAAGCTTTACTCTGCAGTTCAATGGGCAGATTATCTCAAAGGATGGGTCGTATATGTCACCACCATTTCCGAAAATAACATAGGAGATAACCCAAGGGGTCTGACGGGTGGAGCACACATATACAAATAAAAACATGTGGAAATACTGTACATAAGACACAAATGTAGGGCTGGGCAATTATATGATTGTGATCGGAGATTGTGATACATTTCTGGTCGATTACGGTAATCAGGTGTGAGTATAATAACTTCAAATATTTCGGAAATGGCAGTGACAACAGATAAACGGAGTTGACCTTTTCCTGCTCCACTTCCGGTCGTAGGTTGAAAGCAGAAATAAACAGACTGACTGAACCTGGAGCTGAACGCGCAGCTCAGGGCAGCAAAGTCAGTTGTTGAGGAAACAAAACAACTCAATGTCGGTCGGTTGTGCTGCTGTGGTTGCGGTGGCTAAAGTGATGCAAGACAGTCCTTTCAGAATTTTTCAAAGTCACAATTTCACCGATTGATGAAAATTCAACCAATCCCCAGAAATTATGATATAACTTCAAATATTTCGGAAATGGCAGTGACAACAGATAAACGGAGTTGACCTTTTCCTGCTCCACTTACGATTGTAGGTTGAAAGCAGAAATAAACAGACTGACTGAACCTGGAGCTGAACGCGCAGCTCAGGGCAACAAAGTCAGTTGTTGAGGAAACAAAACGACTCAATGTCGGTCGGTTGTGCTGCTGTGGTTGCGGTGGCTAAAGTGATGCAAGACAGTCCTTTCAGAATTTTTCAAAGTCACAATTTCACCGATTGATGAAAATTCAAACCAATCCCCAGAAATTATCCACAGCCTTGCATTGCAATGTTGTCCATTGCCTGCAACTTCCCCAAACATTTTGGCCAATCATTTTTCACCAATCGACTTTGTCTCTGAGTAGCACGCACATCAACTGTTTGATCAAAACTTACCATTAAACAAAAAGTCATGAATGACACAGCTCTAATTAGAACTAAAAAAAGAAAAGTAAGCCTAAAATATAAAAATATATCCATCCATCCATCCATTTTCTACCGCTTATTCCCTTTCGGGGTCACGGGGGGCGCTGGCGCCTATCCCAGCTACAATCGGGCGGAAGGCAGGGTACACCCTGGACAAGTCGCCACCTCATCGCAGGGCCAACATGTTGTCTGTCTATAAAAATATAATACAATACTATTCCTAATAAGGTTATTCAGGTCACACATTTCCTCTCCATGATATTGGATCTTGCTGACTTTTACCAATATATGATCACTCTTTCATTACAAGGGGATACGTGTTTATTTTGGTTTCAAGAAGAAGTCCACGTGATGGATGTTTAGCACATATCACATCAGCAGAGAGACGAGAAGGTTAGGCCCGGGCTGTCATGTCTGTTTTCCTGCGTTCACATGTGTTTCCCATATGGCCTTGCTCTCTAAATGAGCTCCTTCCCTCCACTAACCACAATGGAATTCATGGAAGTTTTACTGTACATGGTTTTGGCCTAATTGTGCTGTGTGTGTTGCTGCAACTCTTTTAATTACTAAGTGTCTATGTCACTGACCTTGACCCTACAGGTGATGTTTTGAAGGGATGTTTTCTGCTTTGCAGGGAAGCACATGAACAGGATTAAGAGGGAGTCTGGCATTAGTTCAGATGTTGAGAATGACCAGGTGTGAGAGCACACAGGAGAAGCTATGCGGATTACTTCAGCCCAATGTGGTTTGGCCATCCACCCGGCAATAGATAAAAAGCTTGTGTCAAAAACAGATTCAAACAAACCACATCCTTAAAGTGTTTACATACATTTTACTTATGGAGCTGCATTCTTAAAACTAACTGATTCCAGGGTTTGTAATTAAAAGAGCAATGGGTATACAAAAAAGACTAATAATTTAATCATAAGAGCTCCTAAAGTTACAATGCATATGTTTGATTCACAATGTTGCATTTTGAGATGGAATACTGTGGAAAAAAGAAAATGGGCCATTGATATATTCATCCTTGAGCCAGATCTAACATTAGTTAAAGCTGTAAATCTTGTCAAAGCGATGAATTAATATGTTTTGTTTTTGAACAAAAATGCTGACAAAAGCCTTTGACTTGAGGTGCTCTAACTTAAATGCATTACACTATTGTCCCAGATTGATACATAACCAAAAACATGTTCATCTCCAGTCATGTCAATGACAGCTCGGAATGGCCTTTCAGTATTGGATCAATAAATGTAACTAAACAATTGGACACACAGCAAAATCTATTTATATATGAATATAACCTTTTAAGACTAAAAGAAAACTTGATGAACCCAGCTGACAAGATAGGCAGATCCAGCATACACAAGATAAGTGTAAGAAGCCCCAAGTCACAAAGTCTTTTACATCCCTTTCCAAAGATTAGATGTCATCAGTGAGACAATATCACAGCATCAACACAACATCCAAGTAAAAGTATGAACAGGAAGTGATGGCTAAAACACACGCACACAAACATGCCTTGGAGCAAACTCAAAAAGTTGACGTGTTTGAGTTTTCTAGTTTTTCTTGCTGGTTAATATTATTATATATTATATTATTATTATTATAATATCCATATTATTCATGTTTGGTATTGTGAAGAAATTGCCTATAATTTACCGGTAAACAAACTACAGTAATGAATAGTTTCCAACAAATTCTTCTGAAATACAAAATGCCAGCTCTCCTGCTCAATTGTTAAAATATGACAATGAACCAAGAACTATCTTGTCTCTGTCATTATTTTCGAGACCTTGCCAGATCGTTGGTTACTGGAATCAAGATTGTTTACTCCAAAGGCGGATTATAACAACATGGGAATGTGTTTGCCTTTCACTGTCTTTTTGTTATATGCTGAAGGATAGTTTGTCTTTTTCACCAAGTGGTGCTTGAATTTACAGATTTATTCATTTGCATATTATTTACTCTTTGCTTGTCTGATGTCTTAACTTTAATGAAAGAAAATCGAATCAAGCTGCATTTTTCTTCTGAGACAGCAGAGTGGATCTGGGATCCAGATTGACACATTGTGATCATTGTCATTTTATAGGCACAACATGTGCCTTATGCTAATTCATGTTATTGTATGGAACGGGATCAGAAAAGAAGTGGACCATGTGTAGAACAGTACTGCTACACATGTGAGTGTTTACTTTAGGAGCGCAACACATCATAGTGGGTTTTTTTCTCCTCAGCACAGCACACTGCCTCTGACTCCACTGGACAAAAACGTCTCTGACAGCATCACAAAAGCTGCCTCTTTCAGATGTCTTGAAAAGAAACAAAAAGATGAATAGAAACTAAATCACTTTGCAGACTTGGCTCATTAACCTCGACAAATGGTGTTGTTATCCCAGCATGGGAGCAATAACAGAAATTTATCTGGTACCCATGTTTGCATTTCTGCACACATTAAAGTCCTACTGAAAGCCACTACTAGCGACCATGCAGTCTGATAGTTTATATATCAATGATGAAATATTAACATTGCAACACATGCCAATATGCCCGCTTTAGTTTACTAAATTACAATTTTAAATTTCCCGCGGAGTTTCTTGTTGAAAACGTCGCGGAATGATGACGCGTGACGTCTCGAGTTAGAGGGGACATATTAGCACAGCACCACTTGCGGCTAAAAGTCGTCTCTTTTCATCGCGCAATTACACAGTATTTTGGACATCTGTGTTGCTGAATCTGTTGCAATTTGTTCAATTAATAATGGAGAAGTCAAAGTAGAAAGATGGAGTTGAGAAGCTTTAGCCTTTAGCCACACAAACACACAGTGTTTCCTTGTTTAAAATTCCCATAGGTGAAGCTTTACTATGGATCAGAGCGGTCAAGCGAACATGGATCCCGACCACTTGTCAACCGGCAGGTTTCGGTGAGAAAATTGTGGTAAAAAGTCGCCTCTTACCGGAGATCTGCAGCTGCCTTGACTTCCCTCAGACACTGGCGTCAACACACCTGTGGACACACCCCTCCGACTATCAGGAACTATTTAACTCACTAAAACACTAGCAACACAATAGAAAAATAAAGGATTTCCCAGAATGATCCTAGTAAATAAGTCTAAAAACATCTGAATCTCTCCTAATGCAATCGCCTTTTTTTTTTCTTTTTTTTTTTTCTAGTCCTTCGCTATCAATATCCTCAGCCACGAATCTTTCATCCTCGCTCAAATTCGGTCCGAATAGCTCTTGCTGCTGGAGGCTCACATTATAAACAATGTGAGGACGTGAGGAGCCCTCACACCGATGACGTCATCGTCTGCTACTTCCGGTAAAGGCAAGGCTTTTTTATTAGCAACCAAAAGTTGCAAACTTTATCGTCGATGTTCTCTACTAAATCCTTTCAGCAAAAATATGGCAATATCGCGAAATGATGAAGTATGACACATAGAATGGACCTGCTATCCCCGTTTAAATAAGAAAATCTCATTTCAGTAGGCCTTTAACACACAAATATTTGGATTATGTTAATTTTGTCAGATATGTAAATCTAACCCAGCGATAATATTATGGGATTGCTGCCATTCAGTTCTCAAATGCATATTGTCACCACAGCGATATACGGAACAGTCATTGTGACTCCAGCAGATTTCACAAGAGAGCACAGCACGGGGTAATTACATCCAGTTCTTGGTGATATGCATGTGTTTCCACTTAAACCACACACTCCCTGACACTCCTCCCCACAACCCACCTCTTTACTTCCCCTTAGTCTGACCAAATGATCTGTGTATATGATTAACTGGTTGTGCATTGACAACAACTGACTTCATGTTTACAGAGGCACACGTGCAGAGAAGCAACAACGCTAAGGTCTGCAACACTCTGATGACTGACATTGTTTTATTTCCCTGAGAAAATGACCGATAGTTTAAGGTTAACCGTGCTTTGTTGTATTTGATCTGTGAACTGTGTAATGTTTAAAAAAAAGGTGGAACTGATCATTGTTTCCATAAAAGCGAAGTGTACACATCCTCACCATGCTAACCACACTCATTGCAACAGGTGAAGTCATATGTTGGAAATAACTGGGTGTTGCTGGAAGATTGTTTTTTGAAGCAAAGACAGCTTTTATCTGAGTGCATTTCGTTCATGTCTCGGTGGAAGATAAGTGGTCATTCTGCTTATCTTAGTAAATAAATCTACAAAATCAGATTAATATTTAAAGGGCCGACAAGGTATGTATGCTGAATGTTAATGTCTTTGTCCATTAGAGACCAGCCGTGTCTGTACTTTAAAGTTAACAGACAGCCCCAGGGTTATTTGATATTGCTGTCTGCTATAATTATTTATTTACATTAAAGACAATGACGACTGCTGCCAACTAGTATTACGATCAAAAGAAGCATTGATTTTCCTGTACAATGGATGGGTAATATCTATAAACTAGGGCTTAAAATCTATTTAAAATCCACCCATCCATCCATTTTCTACCGGTGGTCCCTTTTGGGGTCAAGGGGAGTGCTGGAGCATATCTGAGCTGCATTCGGGCGGAAGGCGGGGTAAACCCTGTGATTTTTAAATTAACTAATCATGAATAATCACCAATTGCAAATATGTCTGATTATGTTCCATTTTCCATGTATTGAGCAGCTGGGATAGGCTCCAGCGCCCCCTACAACCCCTTAAGGGAGAAGCGGTAGGAAATGGATGGATGGATGGATGTACTAACACACCAATAAATGTCAGGAAACAATCATATCTGTATTTATTAGGGATGTGTATCTTACAGCAACTCACAATTCACTTCGATTCAGACGATGATTGGATGATTCAGGATCATTTTTCGATTAAAGATGATTCTCGATTCAAAATGATTCTCGCAACTTAAAATATGTTATATGAATGATAAAACTTTTTTTAAAGAGTTTACAAAAAGCATTCTTGGCTGCTGACATATGACACCCACAGTAAGTTAGCCTGGAGATGGCCTCATAAAATGCTTTCAAAAAATGTATTGTTAGAAAAAAAAAAAGGATTATGGAAAATTATGAATCGATTTACAATCTAAATAAATTAGAATTGGGATTTGGGATAAAAAAATTTCAGCACCACTAATAATAACTAATAACTTTATTAACAGCTCCAAATGAAATAAAAATTCAAATAAAGCTAAAACATACTACACACCATAAGTTTGGCCATAACCTTTTGGCCTTTTTCTAAATTACATTTCCTGTCAAACATGTATTTTGTATTTTCTATTTCCTGTTTTAGACCATTGGAAGCAGCTTTGCTGGTCACTGGTGGCACAGATATGTGGAATTAGTAATCAGCACTATTTAAATTAATCTGCAGTGTTTGTCATTTGATGGATCATCGTATGTGTTTTCTGCAATGTTATGTGTAGTTAGTACCATGTTGTTGTTGCTATTCTGGATTGTTTGGTCACTAACTTTTGCTCAATGTTTCCTGTTGCATCCTTGTAAGTTCTTACTTGCTTTACACATAAAATTACTTTGGCCAGTTACCACAAGGTGCCATTTGTGCTTCCAGCCGGTTGTGCTAACCAGCCTGCCTTCTGGTTTTTGTGCTTACTTTTAAATTTACAATGTGTCTTGGCGGAATAAGCGGTAGAAAATGGATGGATGGCACCTGCAAAAATGTAATTGCATTCCGGGGCAACGCCACTCACTCAGAGTGTACCAGGACACTGGCATAGTACTTACAGTTTTGGTGAAACTGAAACTCTTTCTTGCAAATCACTTTTTGTTCAACTGCTGCGTCGATGATTTTTCAGGTTTTTTGTACTACAACCCATCTGTAGAGCTAGCAGGCTTTTCTTCCTCCATTCTGAGAGAAGTTTATTTAATTTGAAAAAACTGTTCATTTTTTATTCATAATCGATCCAGAAAATGTGCTCAAATGCCCATGTCTAGTTTGTACAGTATGTTCTGGTGCTTCAACTCAAAAGAAAACTATCAGAAGCTGAGAAGGGAGTGTCATGAACAATTACCCTCAACGTTATAGACATGCAGAGAGTACAATATATGTAGATATGTGTCTTCCACAAAGAACTGGATCGTAGATGCTACTCCCTAAGAGAGCCAAACAAATGTATCCACATCTGAATCACAATGTGTATTTATTACGAGTCTGAGTCAATTGATAATTTTTTTTAAATAAAGCCATCTATGAGTATACGTCAGCAGCCAAGAGGAGCTTTTGTAACCTGTAACCTTTGTAAAGATTTGATTATAACGTATTTATAAAATATTATATTAGTTATTATGTTGAATCGAATTGTGAGTTGCTGTAAGATTCACATCCTTACTGCTCTGACATAATGATACTGTTATGATATTAGTATTCATTTGCAGTATTGTGAAGGTAAAGGATAATTTAGTTTGTAAAGTGAAGGTAGTGTATTCAGCACACTGCAGCAGCTCCACACTGGATTGTAAAAAAATATCTAAATGGAAAAGCTAATTGAGAAGGTTCCATATGCTGCTACGGGCTGTATGTGTGAAATCATAGAACAGGTTTACTTTCTTTTTATCCTTGCACTACTTTCTAATAAGTAATCCCATTCCATGTGAATAATTATGACTTCTAACCTTTGACACATAATGGTTTAGTGTGTCCGGCTTTAGTTTACAGACCAATCAAGATGACAGCACAGGTGCATGTGGCATTGCAGTCCATGGGTGACCCTCTGGGCACCTGGTTCTAATCCTTGTTTCCCTATTAGCTATCCAGGCGGCAAATCCATTACACAGCACTGGACATATTGCCTCATGAGTCGTAGCCAGGACGCTGTGGTAATGCACACTAGCTGAAGAGTTTCCAATTTAAACAAGAAAAGGAAGCTCAAAACCAATGTGGGCTACACCGAATAAAACCCAGTTCAGTGTCATCCAAGAATTTGTCATGAAAGGTTTAATCAAGATGTATATCTGAGGAAGATTTCAAAACTGCTGCCACTATTTCTGTTCCTCTATTTGTGTCCGTTGCCTTCTGTATGTCATCCTCATCCTTATTCACTTCCGCTCTAGTCGTGATTTACTGTAAACTGCTTTCAGAACCATGCCTCATCCAGCTAGAATGTGTTAGGAGGAGCGTAGATTTAAAAAACGGAAAACTACAACATTTTCTAGAGGAAAAAAAGAAGCTAGTCGGCACATTAAGGAATATATAACTACTTCACAAGATTATTCTACAAAACATTTAGGCTGCTCTTGATGAACCGAAGGGACTTTGTTAAATCAATGGTTGTGTGGTGTGATATCGGTAAACGTATGTATGGTCTTCCAAGAATAGTCTGAGCCCACACATTTCAGCACAGTAAAAACACAAGTGCACAGCAGCTCACAAATGGGTCTTTGTTTTTACAGCTGGGTCCAGACAAGAAGCTAAAGCTAACAATGACATGGACCATCAGTGTGCATATGTGACTTGATTTACACACATAGCCCAAACATAGGATGTGTACTGACAAAAATACAGTGCAGCATTTTAAGGGGATTAACATCACAATGCACTAAAGTAAATGCTCCAGTATATGACTTTTTACCTTAAACAAGCCAAATAAAGCAATACTGTTAAAGGGGAACATTATTACAATTTCTGAAGAGTTAAAACCAATAAAAATCAGTTCCCAGTGGCTTATTTTTTTTATTTTATTTTTTCTCAAAATTTTACCCATCACGCGATACCCCGAAAAACGGCTTCAAAGTGCCTGATTTTAACCATTGTTATATTCACCCGTCCATTATCCTGTGACGTCACAGCGTGATCACACAGAAACAAACAAGGCGGATAGCACAGAAAGGTATAGCGCTATTAGCTCGGATTCAGACTCGGATTTCAGCGCCGTAAGCGATTCAACAGATTACGCATGTATTGAAACGGATGGTTGGAGTGTGGAGGCAGGTAGCCAAAACGAAATTGAAGGAGAAACTGAAGCTATTGAGCCATATCACGACAGACAGCGGCACTTGAAGCGAGGACGAATTCGGCGACCTCCTTCTAACCAACGATTGGTATGTGTTTGTTTGGCATTAAATGTGGGTGGAGGGAAAGGCTGGATGCAAATATAGCTACAAATGAGACATAATGATGCAATATGTACATACAGCTAGCCTAAATAGCATGTTAGCATCGATTAGCTTGCAGTCATGCCGTGACCAAATATGTCTGATTACCACTCTCTACATAAGTCAATAACATCAACAAAACTCACTCATGCACAACCTTATAAGGTTAGTGGACAAAATGAGACAGAAAAAGAAGTGGCATAAATCATATCCAGGAGGGTTTACCTCGCTCGTCTGCGGGAAGAGACTGCCGCCGTCCCCGAATAGCTCGCACTCGGGCAGATTTAGTGGTGGTCTATTTTCCAATATTGCAGATTTTGTTGATTTTATCGTTGGAAATGCATCTGCTTTGAGTGTCGCAGGATATCCACACATTTTTGTGGGGATATCGGAAAAATAACAGAGCTGATTTGACTTGGTGGGTGTAATAACAGTGAGAAAATGGCGGATTGCTTCATGTTGTGACATCACGGGCGAAAGTCATCGCTCGACAGGCTATCAATTGAAAGGCGTTTAAATCGCCAAATTCACCCTTTTGGAGTTTGAAAATCGGTTAAAAAAACGTATGGTCTTTTTTCTGCAACATCAAGGTATATATTGACGCTTACATAGGTCTGCTGATAATGTTCCCCTTTAATGCTGTGGCAAATGTAAAGCATGTTGGACATGCAAGCCTAGGCAATGACGATGTCACCATGATGCTAACGCCATGATATGTTTTCCAAAACGACATATGATCATGATTCCAGATGTGCAGAGTAGGGCAGTGTATTTTCAGAGTGCTGGTTTCCCCATCTGTGTGACCACAGTACTGGGCTGTTCTCCCTGCATCTTCCTCACCACTGTTCCCACGCCGCCTTCTGGGTTAAATACATACTTTGGAAAATACTGAGTAGCAAAACATACATACGATCTTGCACCCCGAATCCATTATTTGTTGCTTTTTTTACTACTTTTAGAGTTAAACAGTAAGACATTTTGTTCGTACTGAACCAAATCAACGTTTATTTATCTAGGTCAACGTTGCATGACTTGGATATTCCGTTTCAGTGAGGTCTGCTGCTTCATGTACAGTAACGCGCCTCCAAGCCTCCCACAAGGTAGAGGATTGACTTGGCCCAGCATATGACACTGTGTTGAAGTTGCTGGTTGACAACAGCTTTCAAAAGTGCACTTTAGCTGGCATTGCAAATTGTGGTGCACATAACTGACAGAGAGTCACATTTACACCAAATACATGGATAATATCATAGCAGTATTTTATTAGACTTTTTTATATTGATTTTTGTTTAAAAACAGTCTAAATCAGGGATACCCGAACATTTTGCCTTCAAGGACCAAAGTCAAAATGTGCAAATGGGACACGGGCCAAACAGCCATTTTGAAAGTGAAACGCTAATAGCCTAAATGTAATAATAACGTTCCTATAATAGTGCCAATAAAATAAAAACAACAATGATAGATGACAACAAGTTAGTCTAGCATATACATCGATGATTGTGTTATCTTTGGGGTTGACCCGACAGATTTGTATTTTCCGATACAATATCAATGTTGATTCGGTAGAATATGAGCAGTAATCATACTGCACATACTGTACTTTTATTATTTTGTCAAGTGGAATTTAAAAAATGGTTTTTATCAAGTAAACATTTGTCAAACAGAGAACACTAACCAATTATTAACCGTCTGGAGGGGACTTATGCCGTCTTTAGGTTGGAGTGGAGTAATTGTTTTTGGCGGCACCTAGTGGTCAAATAATTAGAAAACTCATGACGCAGTATGTTGAATAATGCACACACGTTTGTTAGTGGATAATTTTAATATGCGAGACTATATATGTAGGTAAAATGCAAAGATAATTATATGATACTTGTTTATATTGACATATTACTTTTAGACGGCAATATTGTTCAATTAAGGACACAGGTTTAGCTTGTGTACTACCGAGTGCTTAGCTGTTGTGTAGCTGCAAATGTCAAGTAGCTATGTTTACCTTGTGTAAATAACTGGACTAAAATACAATAAAAGACCAATCCTGAGTGCTTATTGGAGGACATTTAGATATATGTCCAGCTTTGCACTAATTAATGTGCTGCAGGACTGCTTGTATTGGAGCTAAAATACGGAAGTTTAGATGCAAGCCGATATAACCTAGTACTTGTTTTAGGGCAATGTCAGACATATCCAATATCAGTAAAGGTTCCGACGCCCTAGTGAGCTCAAAAAAATGTCAGCAATGACAAATGGATGGATGGAAATGTATTACATTTGGGAAGCCACCCTTTGGCGGGCCCAACCAAATGACTCGGCGGACCAAATTTGGGCACTTCTGGCCTAAATAGTGAGCATTTTAGCACAAGAGTGAGGCAAACATTACATATTAATTGCAAGGGACATAACCTACAAATCTGCGGTAGTCTTGAAGGATAACAATTAATATGGAGTTTCATACCCATTTGCATGATCACAATCAACAGTATCAATTCATCCCTTTTCCACTGTCCACAAGAGAAAGTTCTTTTATTTAAAAAATGCCCCCTCGTGCTATCAGGACACCGCATGGCAGAATGAGCTTGCTCATGCTTGTGGGGGCCAAATTGATCCCACTCTACAATGGTGCTGTGCAATGAGTTCAAACTGTGCTTTGGAGCCATTTGAACGCAGATAAAAGAAAGACTAAACAAGTTCAGGGTCGACATGTGTACAACAAGTGAATGCATGAGTAATGAATAAGATCCTGGCACAAGTTCCTCCATGCATACTAGAAGAAGACGTAAACATTTAAACATGGAAAGCATGAGCAAAGAATTAAAAAAAAGATAGAACCAAGCATAAGAGAGAAGGGAGTTTTCAGAATTGTTATTGGAGCCGTGCAAGTCATTGCTTTCTTAAGGAGTTCCAGATGTGAGTCAGTGCCTGAGAACATAGTTGGGAGAAATGAGGAAAAATCAAGAGAAAGGGAGATTTTTTTTTCAATGAGGCCTTCCGAATGATCAACAGTCAACCCTCCCATTCAGCAACTATTATGTAGAAGGCCAAAAAGTAGGTATTTGCTTTTCCAAATTATGAGTGTTGCGAGGACCGCAGCAGAAGAAGAAAGGGGAAGTAGGGGTGAGATCTGAGTATAAGAGTGTGGGGTGTCAGGTGGTAAGGTGGTCGGAGGGCATGTGGCTAGCAGAACCCAGTCACAGGACTATAAAAAGCTGGGGTGGTCAGAATAATGGTCTGTTGTTATAACATAAATGGATAGACCCATGCATATTTCTTAAAACCAATGACTGGACCAACCAAAATAATCCCAACCAAAAGACATCTGCCTAAATGATGGGACAGATGCTGAACTTATTACTTATATATTAAATAGCTCCGACTCACGCATATGTCTTCGAACAAACCTCACAAGACGGTTTTGATTACTTACAGGCTCAACTGATTAAACAAAGATGCACCCAAGCAACTCATTTTGTGGCGTTTGTGTACTAGGACTTTATTTCCAATCGATCAGGCAATTAGAGTGTGGGTAGCATTAACCACTTTCTTACTCTCGTCATGCATAGCATGCACACTGTACTTACACTGAAAGCTGCTCAAGGCTGATAGCATCATTTAAATGCACCCCAATAGCAACAGGTCAAGTTAATGTATCCCCCCACTTTTTGCGCTGTATATAAATGTACTTAGATGTTAGCGCCCATGTGCCCAACTTCCACAGCGTTTGTTTTTGTTTCCTCTGTTGGGTTAAGCTCCACGATCCCACAACAAAAGGCCATTGTGCTGCATTAAAAAAAGCTCCGCTCCACTGAGCTTGTAGTTGGCCACAAACAAAGACTATAAATCGACTCAGTGCTGCGTTGCCAAAAGCACCAAGAAAAGAAAGCTTAGTGTATAAACAAAGAAGAATCGGGATGACTGAGTAGGGAACGCTCAGTAGAACACAAAAGTTATACTAATTAATAATTTAGTGGAACCTCAAAAACGTCAGTCACACAATTTGTAACCTGACCAAAATTTGCGGGGATAATACACTACTAGAATTTTTTTCATATAATATTACAGAAGACTCTTCGGATGTGAGGAAGTCCTGCTGTGGCTGCTCAGTGCAATATGGCGAGGGTTTACATTGATGATTAAATAACTGAAAGTACATTAAAAAGTCAGCTGTTAGTAGTCTTGAATAAATTCAGTCCCAGGCACAAACAGTAATCTTCTCTCTGTAATGCATCATCCAAGTTTCGATTTACTGGTGTACAGCAGTAATTTGTTCCAAAAAGTCTGACTATGACAGAATTGTAAAAAAAAATTAAGCAATTTTCCATAAAAAATAATGTAAATCCAATTAATCCGACACCCAAAAATATCAACATAAAAAAATGGTACAGAGAAAAATTAGGGTTGCACATTATAGATACGTATATACGATATAGGGTTGTACGGTATACCAATACTTATTAAGTACTGCGGTACTAATGAATCACAAACGGTACTATGCTGCCACTCATAAAAATACCGGATGCCTTACTTTCACGGGCATGAAGGCGCGCCGTCGTCTCGTTGTGACATTGCTGGTTTTACAAGCAGTGAAGCATGCTGGGCAACGCACACACATCGAGTACGCTACTTAACAGACTACTTACAAGCAGACATCGAGTACGCTACTTAACAGACTACTTACAAGCAGACATCGAGTACGCTACTTAACAGACTACTTACAAGCAGACCCGGTGTGGAGACAGAAAAAGGACAATATTTTGCCTTAAAAACTAACAATAAAAGGTGAAGCTATAACACTGAAACGCCGCTCAGCAAGAGGTACATTAAAAGATGGCTATCTAGCTAGCAGCTAACGTCCATCCGCAGTTGGCAGTGTTTTAGCCACTACTAGATCCCTAACCCTCGACTCCATGGCGACAAATAAAATGTTTCCTACAAGTATCATCCTTGCAGGATGAGAAATAGCTAAACATGCTTTACGACACACGAGTTTAGGCCATTTCGCCTATCCCCAAGAAAAATAGTAGTTTTACCTATAGAAAACAATGTGAAATATATAGAGTAGACATGAAATCATGAAATGTATAAGTGCATTTAACATTACTTTTACCATTTCTAAGAACTCTTGTTGGCAAAAACGACAATGATCAGAGAAGAGAGCACAGCGAACGCTACCTTCATACTTTGCTGTGAGTTCTTTGTTCAATATAATCCCGTTTTTTGTAACTTTCCTTGGCGCTATGGCAAGTTACGCAATAAAAACCCACCACGAATCAGTCATCAATGGTAGTGGTAAACAGGCAAAACCAGTCGCAATGTTTGGTCGTACAATAACCGAGATGGTACAAAAATAAGAAAACCAGCTAGGGCAAATTATTGGGAATGTTATGATCCGCTGCCTGGATTATATGATTTAGATTTTTGAGTCTTTTTGTGTTTTCTGTTGGATTTGGACTCCTTCGGTTCCTGTTTGTGCACCTCTCAGTTGGTTTCCATAGTTGTTCCGGACGCACACCTGTTTTGTAATCACTGTCATTATTTAAGCCTGCCTTCTCCCGTCAGTCTGTCTGGCTTCGTAGTTTGTTTTCATACAGCAAGTAACAACTTCTGCCAGCTTCCACGCTAGGCCCTTTTGTTTTTGCTAGCTTCCATGCTAAGCTCCTTTTGTTTTCTAGCTCCCATGCTATCTCTTTGAGTTCTTTGTCTTAAGTGCTATGCCGCGTTTTTCTTTGTTTTGACTGATTTATTTCTTAATAAATAATTTTTCCTACCTGCACGTTGTGTCCGAAGCCCGTCTGCATCCCTGGGAGAACGAAACCCGCATCACCATGCGGCCTGGTCGTTACAGGGAAACCTTTTTTTTAAAAACAGAATCTGACAAAAAGTGGGGCAGAAGTAAACCGATGTACCACTGTACTTTAGAGGTGATTTTTACAATTGTATATAGGTTAAAAATGTTAAAATGTTACTTTAAAAATTCCCTGCGTCGTTAATAGGTTTTTTGGTGGTGGCAATGCCATGGGAGGACGAGAGGGTGTGAAAATGCAGAATGAAAACCCCTGCATGTACTCTCAAACCACAACATGCATACCTATGCAGCAAGAATGTGTGCCATGAGAACTCCATTTTGAAATCACTACAACCAATTGGGCCATGCAGCACAATGCCCAGACATTTCCCATATGAAAGAAAAAGCTTCCTTTGTTCAATTCTATTCCGCTGCACTGTTATGTTCCTATTCTGACAGGTCAAATTAGAAAGAAAGCCATCAAACGTTCAAGCACAAAGGGCTGCTATTGTATCCTGCCAGGACCAAAACCAGGTTTTTCCACATCATTCATTGGAAGGTAAAAGAGTGGAAAGTGGTGAGTAAAACTCAGAAGGGAGAAGTTAGGTGGATGTTGAAAGCTATCATTGCAGGAACACACACTCAAAGCTGCCATTCATTACATTGTAAGAAAAGTGAAATAGATGGCATGTGGGCCTCACTGTCAACAGATTGAGTCTTCAAATCATCTTTGAGCATCTCTTTGAAGACTTTGCATGTCCTCTTTCCTCGCACTCATGTGGGTTTTTTCAGGGACTATTACAAGTAAGGTGAATGGAGACTCTACATCGGGGGTACCCAAACTCACTGCCTCCGAGCGCTAATGGGCCACTGGCCAAACAGCAATTTTAAACATGAAACACATGTTCCTTTAAAGTGCAAATAAAATGGACGGATATGGCAACCAGTTAACTTTGCGGACATGTCATCAATGATTGTGAAAGCGAGTATGAATAATAACAATGGCGGTAGAAAATGGATTAGATTTATATAACGCTTTTCTAAACACTCACAGCACTTTACAGTGAGAACTGAGGAACCATCATTTATTCACTCCGCATTCACCATGCTTGACGGTAGGGTGGTGTTCCTGGGATTAAAGGCCTCACCTTTCCTCCTTCAAACATATTGCTGGGTATTGTGGCCAAACAGCTTAATTGTTGTTTCATCTGACTTTCCTCCAGAAGGTCTTATCTTTGTTTATGTGATGTCAGATGAAATTAAAATGGAGGTGTTTGGCCACAATACCCAGCAATATGTTTGGAAGAGAAAAGGTGAGGCCTTTAATCCCAGGAACATCATCAATGACAATGACCCCAAACACACATCAAAAGTGGTAAAGGAATGGCTAAATCAGGCTAAAATTAGGGTTTTAGAATGGACTTACCAAAGTCCTGACTGAATGTGTGGACAATGCTGAAAAAACAAGTCCATGTGAGAAAACCAAAACATTTAGCTGAACTGCACCAATTCTGTCAGGAGGAGTGGTCAAAAATTCATCCAGAAGCTAACCAAATATTAACATTGCTGTATGTATACTTTTGACCAAGCAGATTTGGTCACATTTTCAGTAGACTCATAATAAATTCATAAAAGAACCAAACTTCCTAAATGTTTTTTGTATGTGCTCCAATCACTCTATCACAATAAACACACATATGTATATACATACATACACATATATGTATATATATATATATATATATATATATATATATATATATATATATATATATATATATATATATATATATATATATATATACATACACATATACATATATATATATATATATATATATATATATACATATACACACACACACAGGGTTTGTATATGTGTATATTTATATATATACAAACCCCGTTTCCATTTGAGTTGGGAAATTGTGTTAGATGTAAATATAAACAGAATACAATGATTTGCAAATCGTTTTCAACCAATATTCAGTTGAATATGCTACAAAGACAACATATTTGATGTTCAAACTGATAAACATTTTTTTTTTTTGCAAATAATCATTAACTTTAGAATTTGATGCGAGCAACACGTGACAAAGAAGTTGGGAAAGGTGGCAATAAATACTGATAAAGTTGAAAAATTCTCATCACACACTTATTTCGTACATCCCACAGGTGTGCAGGCTAATTGGGAACAGGTGGGTGCCATGATTGGGTATAAAAGCAGCTTCCATGAAATGCTAAGTAATTCACAAACAAGGATGGGGCGAGGGTCACCACTTTGGAAGCAAAGAGTTGAACAGTTTTAGAACAACATTTCTCAACGAGCTATTGCAAGGAATTTAGGGATTTTACCATCTACGGTCCGTAAAATCATCAAAACGTTCAGAAAATCTGGAGAAATCAGTGAACTTAAGCGATGATATTACAGACCGTTGATCCCTCAGGCGGTACTGCATCAAAAATCAACATCAGTGTGTAAAGGATATCACCACATGGGCTCAGGAACACTTCATAAAACCACTGTCAGTAACTACAGTTGGTCGCTACATCTGTAAGTGCAAGTTAAAACTCTACTATGCAAAGCAAAACCCATTTATCAACAACACCAAGGAACGCCGCTGGCTTTGCTGGGCCCGAGCTCATCTAAGATGGACTGATGCAAAGTAGAAAGGTGTTCTGTGGTCTGACGAGTCCACATTTCAAATTATATTTGGAAACAGAGGACGTGGTGTCCTCCAGAACAAAGAGGAAAATAACCATCCGGATTGTTATAGGCGCAAAGTTCAAAAGTCAGCATGTGTGATGGTATGGGGGTGTATTAGTGCCCAAGGCATGGGTAACTTACACATCTGTGAAGGCACCATTAATGCTGAATGGTCCATACAGGTTTTGGAGCAACATATGTTGTCGTCGAAGCAACGTTATCATGGACGCCCCTGCTTATTTCAGCAAGACAATGCCAAGCCACGTGTTACAACAGCGTGGTTTCGTAGTAAAAGAGTGCGGGTACTTTCCTGGCCCGCCTGCAGTCCAGACCTGTCTCCCATGGAAAATGTGTGGCGCATTATGAAGCGTAAAATACGACAGCGGAGACCCCGGACTGTTGAACAACTAAAGCTGTACATAAAACAAGAATGGGAAAGAATTCCACTTTCAAAGCTTCAACAATTAGTTTCCTCAGTTTCCAAACGCATATAGAGTGTTGTTAAAAGAAAAGGTGATGTAACACAGTGGTGAACATGCCCTTTCCCAACTACTTTGGCATGTGTTGCAGCCATGAAATTCTAAGTTAATTATTTGCAAAAAAAATAAAAAATTAGGAGTTTGAACATCAAATATCTTGTCTTTGTAGCATATTCAACTGAATATGGGTTGAAAAGTATTTGCAAATCGTTGTATTCCGTTTATATTTACATCTAACACAATTTCCCAACTCATATGGAAACGGGGTTTGTATATACACACACACACGTGTGTATATATATATATATATATATATATATATATATATACACACACATATATATACACACACACATATATGGATGGCTGGCGGTCGCACTTTATGAATATCACTGTCTCTTCTGACTTAATTTTGTACAGTACTTACTTTTCCTTTTCTAAGCTATTTACTCCCTGCTTTAACATAGTTCCAGTTACTCTTCTGTTGAAACGTACAAAGCATTTATTTGTTTCTATTTTCACTATTTCACATTCAAGCTAGCTTCGCGCCGCAGTTAGCATGTTCTCCTCTCCTTTTCTTTATGTGTGTGTGCGCACTCGATCTGCATCTTAGAACTTTATTTCCTACACCTAAATAATCAATATTTGGACGTTTGTCCATCAATTCAACATCGTCCATGTTTCAATCTTGATGAATCGGAGAATCGATCATTTCCTCCACCTGTCCTGACCAGCACGGTGGAAGCTGACACCGCGACAAGAACACTTAAACCCTTAATTTTCTGTACAGCCGCTCTATCATCTGAGTAATGCTGTTCCAATATGAAATAAATGCGGGAAGGCCAAATTTGGGCACCCCGACTCTACATTGCCCATAGGTGGTATGGGCAGGTAACAGCTACGCTGTGTGATCCTCACTTCCCGATGCCTTAAGAGCTGAGCTAGACAATGAGTTGACAGCCGATGTTGTTCAGGTCATTGGCTAGCACTGCTCGAATAAATCAATCAGTGGAGATTTGTGCACCCTGATTGGGACTGACTGACTCGCAACCAGTCAAGTGTGAACCCCACCTCTCAGGTGGCATAGAGCAGTGTTTTTCAACCATTTTTGAGGCAAGGCCCATTTTTTTTCATTAAAAAAATCTAGAGGAACACCTCCAGCAGGGCCCATTTTTTCATCAAAAAATCTAGAGGAACACCTCCAGCAGAAAACGTTAAAAAATTAAACTCCTCCAGGTCGTTATGCCTTATTTTCAGTTTGTTGGTGTTTTCCTGTGTGTAGTGCTTCAGTTCTTGTCTTGGTTCTGTTATTTTGGTGGCCCTTCCTGTTTTGTTGGTGTTTTCCTGTAGCAGTTTCATGTTTTCCTTTGTGCGCCATTTACGTCGTTGCTATCCTTCCTTGTGTGGACATTGTTGATTGTCATGTCATTTACGGACATACATTGTGGACACCATAAGTTTTTGCTGTCGTCCAGCATTCTCTTTCTGTTTACTTTGTAGCCAGTTTAGTTTTACTTTCGTTTTGCATAGCCATTGCCTTTTTCTTTCCCTTTTGTTAATTTTTTGTGTAAGCATTACATACTTATATTTACCTGCATGCTGCCTCCCGCAGTGGTCTGCATATTATACTTGCCAACCCACCCGATTTTCCGGGCAGAATCCCGAATTTCAGTAACCCTCCCGAAAATCTCCCGGGGCAACCATTCCCCGGAATTTCTCCCAATTTCCACTCAGACAAAAATATTGGGGGCGTGCCTTTAAAGGCACTGCTTTTAGCGTCCTCTACAACCTGTCGTCACACCTGCGTTTTCTCCATACAAATAGCGCACCGGCATAGTTACATATTATGTGCGGCTTGCACACACACACACACGAGTGAGTACAAGGCATACTTGATCAACAGCCATACAGGTCACACTGAGGGTGGCTGTATAAACAACTTCAACACTGTTACAAATATGCGCCACATTGAACCCACACCAAACAAGAATGACAAACACATTTCGGGAGAATATCCGCACCATAACACAACAGAACAAATACCCACAACCCCTTGCAACACTAACTCTTCCAGGACGCTACAATATAACCAAACCCCTCATATTCTGAATTCGGAGGTCTCATGGTTGTCAAGTATCCTGCATATTGGGATCACAACAAACCATCCTCGTCTCACCCAACATTCCGACGAGCAATTAACTACCTGCTGCCACCTACTGACATGGAGTATTACGTGGTTACCCTGCCGAGTTTTACACAGCACAGACACTAAGCAACGGCAAATTATAATCATTGATTTGCGACAAACATTTTTTGGACCAATTACCGTATTTCCTTGAATTGCCGCAGGGCATATAGTATGCGCTTGCCTTGAATTACTGCCGAGTCAAACTTGCTTTGCAAAATAATTAGCGCACGCTTAGTATTACCGCCTGGTCAAACTTGTGATGACACGAGTGACACTTCCCCTGTCAGCATTTTCAAAAAGGATAAGGCTGATTTCAATAGTGGTAATTTGAAATCGCATAAAGGCAAGAAGATTAAGAGCTATTCAGTAGGATTTAAGGTCCAAGCTTACATCACACTAAATTTTTTACTGCATGCCTTTGGTAAGTGCCGGAGTGAGAAGAGGTTTTAAAATAATTAGCGCATGCTTACTTTTACCGCATGCCTTTGGTAAGCGCAGGAGTGAGAAGATGTGCAATTCAAGGAGGTGATATTGCTTCATTTCCCACGGCCCACCAGTGGTTGAAAAACACTGGCATGGAGAATGCATGGAAACTTACCGCTGGCGTTCTTCCCGCAGATCAGGTGTTCGTACTGCTGCAGGACTCCCCACAGCTCGGCGTCATTGTTGACAACTCCTTCCAAGGCCTCGCCGCTCACTGGCGCACACGTCGACCCCCCATCAGGCCCCGGATGGCCCCGTTCAGACATGAGCACTCGGGCTCCGATCTCTTCCACCAGAGCTTCCATGCAGGCGGTCAGGCATATGGCGGCGTACTCGTGGATGCGCACGGACACGCGGGTGTCCACCATCCATCGGAAGAAACGTCCCACGGAGAAGGTGAGACCGCAGCGGGCCGACTTGCCCTTCCTCAGCATCTCGCCCGCACTCATGCTGTACATGGAGATGGCTTTGACCGAGGCGGACACGCAGTAGTCGGCCAGGGACCAGCTGAGCACCAGCCTCATGGCGCTCTGCACCTGGAAGCGGGTGCAGCGGCAGTGCATGACGCTCAGACGCTGGGCCTCCCTGGAGATGCGGATGAGAGCCTTGCGGAGGAGCGTCGACAGCCGCCTCACGGCTTCCGTGATGAAGACAGGTGCGTGGACGCCCTCGGCCACCTGGCGGAGTATCTTGGCCACGTCCTCCTCGGTCCAGGGGAACTCTTCCAGGTCGGGCAGGCGAGGACACTTGGAGAAGATATCCTCCGGGTCCTCGGGCAGGACGGTGTTGACCGTGTCCCAGCTGTTGTTCCTGCTGTTCATGGAGCCCGAGTAGTACCACCAGGTGCCCCGGTGAGGGGTCGTCGTGGCGGCCTGGGAGTTGGACTTGGAGGAGGACAGGCTGAGGGACTTGCAGGAGTCTCCCGCGCCATAGCCAGAGTCCAAAGTCAGGTCCTCCAAGGTTTTCATCTGGACATTACTTACACCCGCCATTTCTAAAAACCTGTTTTTTACACACGTTGTACTACAGGACTTTTTTTTTTTTTTTTACCTGCAAGTCAAAGAGTCTCCGCCGAGCAGGAAGGACTGGTTTCAGCGCCACATTTGTCGACAAAGTTTTTTCAAAGTGTGTTGCGACACAAATTTAAAACAAAAGTAGCGTCGTCGCGTCCATTTCTGGGAGGTTTTAAAGTCCCAACTCACCTTTTGGATTTAAAACGTCCTCCTGCGAGTTTATCCACGCCGGACGACACTTTTCTGGATTGTTAAAGAAAACAAATAACCGCGTCGCCCGTACACAAAAAAACTAACAAAACACAATTGTGTTTTGTTTTTTTGAAAAAGTCAGGTTATTTCACGTCTGCTCCTCTGTCGGAGTGACGGAGAGAATCAAGCAGCGCCCACGTTAGCGAGGGGGAGGGACTACAACACGGATGTAAGAGAAGGACCAATCAGAGCACAGCCTGCTATGGTGGAAGCCAATCAGAGCCCACTACAGTTTTTTTTTACCACTTTTCCCATAAAGTGCTTATCTTTTGCAGGACCTTCATGAGTCCTGTTAACATTTGTCCAAAATAACTCAAATAAAGTTCACATGTTAACAGTTTAATGTCGCAATAAATAATGCTCATCAGTTTATTTAGTCATGTTTACTGAGGGGCAGTTGGACGGTCTGCTATCCCTGACCTTTGGATATTTGAGTACGATAATGGGGTTTAAATATCATTAAAATACATTTTTAATGATGCAAGTGATTCTTTGAGGCTTTGGAGTTCATGGAAATGTTGAATATTGTAAACAAAAATATTAGATTTCAGGGGTTCAATTCTGTAAACTCTATAAATACAATTACTCAAAAAAATCCGATATTCAAAGATATTCTTATTAATTAAGATGCAATTTCATATATATATGTATATATATACAGTGGGGCAAAAAAGTATTTAGTCAGCCAGCGATTGTGCAAGTTCTCCCACTTCAAATGATGACAGAGGTCTGTCATTTTCATCATAGGTACACTTCAACTGTGAGAGACAGAATGTGGAAAAAAATCCAGGAATTCACATTGTAAGAATTTGAAATAATTTGTAAATTATGGTGGAAAATAAGTATTTGATCAACCATTCAAAAGGTCTCACTGATGGAAGGATGTTTTGGCTCCAAATCTCAGGATACATGGCCGCATTCATTCTTTCCTTAACACGGATCAATCGTCTTGTCCCCTTAGCAGAAAAACGGCCCCAAAGCATGATGTTTCCACCCCCATGCTTCACAGTAGGTATGGTGTACTTGGGATGCAACTCAGTATTCTTCTTCCTCCAAACACAAGGAGTTGAGTTTATACCAAAATGGATACATGGATGATACAGCAGAGGATTGGGAGAATGTCATGTGGTCAGATGAAATCAAAATAGAACTTTTTGGTATAAACACAACTCGTCTCATTTTTTAATTAAAAAAAAAGAGATAAAGAAGTAAAATACAGCACTATATCAGTTTCTGATTTATTAAATTGTATAACAGTGCAAAATATTGCTCATTTGTAGTGGTCTTTCTTGAACTATTTGGGGAAAAAAAGACAATAATAACTAAAAACATGTTGAAAAATAAACAAGTGATTCGATGATAAATGCAGATTTCTCCACATAGAAGTAATCATCAACTTAAAGTGCCCTCTTTGGGGATTGTAATAGAGATCCATCTGGATTCATCAACTTACTTCTAAACATTTCTTCACAAAAAAAGAAATCTTTAACGTCAATATTTAGGGAACATGTCCATTGTTGCATTTCTTTTCACACTTTATGAACTTACATTCATATTTTGTTGAAGTATTATTCAATAAATATATTTATAAAGGATTTTTGAATTGTTGCTATTTTTAGAATATTTTTTAAAAATCTCACGTACTTCTTGGCATAACTTCTTGTACCCCCAGGGGTACGCCTACCCCCATTTGAGAACCACTTATCTAGACTATGAAAGTACAAACAAAAGGCGTTCACAAGCCGTGGACACAAACTTGGTGCAGGAAACAAAACTAATACTTTTACGTAAACTATGAACATAAAACAAACAACACTTACTATTACATGAGCAGAGCAGCATGAACTATGGCATGGACTACGCAAAAACAGAGTGATGTTGCCAGCCCAACTAACTGAAAACTACAGGCTTTAATTAGTCTCATGATTAGTGACAGGTGCGTGAGTCCAAATGAGTCAGGTGAAACCAATGAGTTGTCATGGTGACTAAAAAAAATCAGAGTGGACAAAAACCAGAACTCATAGAGTTCAAAAGTAGCAAAACATAACTAAACCAAACATGAGCGAGACCACAGATCATGACACTTAGGTTAAATAATTATCCGTTCAAGGAGTTAAACGACTCAGACCTGACCCTAGCCTGCATGGGGCAGTCCGGGGTAGAAATGTTTATGTACAGCGTGTAAAAGTCAAATAGAATTGTGTGAAGTCATGAGGTGATTTATGCTTTAATTACGCAGCAATGAAAATGAATTGAGCAACCTTGGAATATAAAAAATTATAATTTTACATTCAGTCGGTGTATTCCACAAAAGAAAACGTGATCATACAAGTTGAAAAAGGATGAGTTGAGAGTGCTTGTCGATCTCACCATCCACTCTTCCCTCTCTCATGAACAAGACTCCTAGGTACTTGAACTCCTCCACTTGGGGCAGGGTCTCCTCCCCAACCCGGAGATGGCACTCCACCCTTTTCCGAGGAGTCTTGTTCACGAGTGAGGGAAGAGTGGATCGTGAGATCGACAGGCGGATCGGTGCGGCGTCTTCAGTAATGCGGACGTTGTATCGATCCGTTGTGGTGAAGAAGGAGCTGAGCCGGAAGGCAAAGCTCTCATTTTACCGGTCGATTTACGTTCCCATCCTCACCTATGGTCATGAGCTTTGGGTTATGACCAAAAGGATAAGATCACGTGTGCAACCGGCCAAAATGAGTTTCCTCCGCCGGGTGGCGGGTCTCTCCCTTAGAGATAGGGAGGCGTTTAGGGCACGTCCAACCGGTAGGAGGCCACGGGGAAGACCCAGGACACGTTGGGAAGACTACAGTGGGGCAAAAAAGTATTTAGTCAGCCAGCGATTGTGCAAGTTCTCCCACTTCAAATGATGACAGAGGTCTGTCATTTTCATCATAGGTACACTTCAACTGTGAGAGACAGAATGTGAAAAAAAAATCCAGGAATTCACATTGTATGAATTTTAAAGAATTCATTTGTAAATTATGGTGGAAAATAAGTATTTGGTCAAACATTCAAAGCTCTCACTGATGGAAGGAGGTTTTGGCTCAAAATCTCACGATACATGGCCCCATTCATTCTTTCCTTAACACGGATCAATCGTCCTGTCCCCTTAGCAGAAAAACAGCCCCAAAGCATGATGTTTCCACCCCCATGCTTCACAGTAGGTGTGGTGTTCTTGGGATGCAACTCAGTATTCTTCTTCCTCCAAACACGATGAGTTGAGTTTATACCAAAATGGATACATGGATGATACAGCAGAGGATTGAGAGAATGTCATGTGGTCAGATGAAACCAAAATATAACTTTTTGGTATAAACTCTACTCGTCGCATTTTTGGTAAAAAATAAAAAATAAAAAAAAGAGATAAAGAAGTAAAATACAGCACTATGTCATCAGTTTCTGATTTATTAAATTGCATAACAGTGCAAAATATTGCTCATTTGTGGTGGTCTTTTTTGAACTATTTGGAAAAAAAAGATAAAAATAACAAAAAATGTGTTGAAAAATAAACAAGTGTTTCAATTTTAAATAAATATTTCTCCACATAGAAGTAATCATCAACTTAAAGTGCCCTCTTTGGGGATTGTAATAGAGATCCATCTGGATTCATGAACTTAATTCTAAACATTTCTTCACAAAAAAATAAATCTTTAACATCAATATTTAGGGAACATGTCCATTGTTGCATTTCTTTTCACAGTGTATGAACTTACATTCATATTTTGTTGAAGTATTATTCAATAAATATATTTATAAAGGATTTTTGAATTGCTGCTATTTTTAGAATATATTTAAAAAATTTCACATACTTCTTGGCATACCTTCATGTGCCCCCAGGGGTACGCCTACCCCAGGGTTTCCCACACATTCATTTATTTGTGGCGGCCCGCCATAAAAGAATTACGTCCGCCACAAAAAGAAAAAAAAAAAAAGAAAAAAAATAAAAATATATATATATATATATATATTTTTTTTTTTTTTGCCGGCTTTTGATTCGCTCGACCGCTCATAAAAGCAATGTGACTCTGTCTGTGAATGGAGCTTATAGTTAAATATTATATAAATATGTAAATATTATATAAATATGTAAATATTATATAAATATGTATATAAATGTGTACATAAAAAGTTGTAATTATATGTCAACTCTGCGTTCTTCTTGGTATTCTTCTTCCTCCAAACACGAGGAGTTGACTTTGTACCAAAATGGATACATGGATGATACAGCAGAGGATTGGGAGAATGTCATGTGGTCAGATGAAACCAAAATAGAACTTTTTGGTATAAACTCGTCATGTTTGGAGGAAGAAGAATACTGAGTTGCATCCCAAGAACACCATACCTACTGTGAAGCATGGGGGTGGAAACCTCATGCTTTGGGGCTGTTTTTCTGCTAAGGGGACAGGACGATTGATCCGTGTTAAGGAAAGAATGAATGGGGCCATGTATCCTGAGATTTGGAGCCAAAACCTCCTTCCTTCAGTGAGAGCTTTCAATGGTTGACCAAATACTTATTTTCCACCATAATTTACAAATAAATTCTTAAAAAATCCTACAATGTTAATTCCTGCATTATTTTTTCCCATTCTGTCTCTCACAGTTGAAGTGTACCTATGATGAAACTACAGACCTCTGTCATCATTTTAAGGGCGAGAACTTGCACGATCAGTGGCTGACTAAATACTTTTTTCCCCACTGTATGTCTCCCGGCTGGCCTGGGAACGCCTCGGGATCCCCCGGGAAGAGCTGGACGAAGTGGCTGGGGAGAGGAAAGTCTGGGCTTACCTGCTTAGGCTGTTGCCCCCGCGACCCGACCTCGGATAAGCGGAAGAAGATGGATGGATGGAGTTGAGAGTGTTATGACGTCATACACAAATACGGTGTTAGCTTTCACTGTTATGCTGATGACACCCAACTCTACATGCCCCTAAAGCTGACCAACACGCCGGATTGTAGTCAGCTGGAGGCGTGTCTTAATGAAATTAAACAATAGATGTCCGCTAACTTTTTGCAACTTAACGCCAAAAAAACGGAAATGCTGATTATCGGTCCTGCTAGACACCGACCTCTATTTAATAATACAACTTTAACATTTGACAACCAAATAATAAAACAAGGTGACTCTGTAAAGAATCTGGGTATTATCTTCGACCCAACTCTCTCCTTTGAGGCACACATTAAAAGCGTTACTAAAACGGCCTTCTTTCATCTCCGTAATATCGCTAAAATTCGCCTCCATTCTGTCCACTAAAGACGCTGAGATCATTATCCATGCGTTTGTTACGTCTCGTCTCGATTACTATAACGTATTATTTTGGGGTCTCCCCATGTCTAGCATTAAAAGATTACAGTTGGTACAAAATGCGGCTGCTAGACTTTTGACAAGAACAAGAAAGTTTGATCACATTACGCCTGTACTGTATATACCTTTATATACATATATACATACATATATACCTATACTGTATATACCTTTATATACATATATACATACATATATACCTATACTGTATATACCTTTATATACATATATACATACATATATACCTATACTGTATATACCTTTATATACATATATACATACATATATACCTATACTGTATATACCTTTATATACATATATACCTGTACTGTATATACCTTTATATACATATATACATACATATATACCTGTACTGTATATACCTTTATATACATATATACATACATATATACCTGTACTGTATATACCTTTATATACATATATACATACATATATACCTATACTGTACATACCTTTATATACATATATACATACATATATACCTATACTGTATATACCTTTATATACATATATACATACATATATACCTATACTGTACATACCTTTATATACATATATACATACATATATACCTATACTGTATATACCTTTATATACATATATGCATACATATATAACTATACTTTATATACCTTTATATACATATATACATACATATATACCTATACTGTATATACCTTTATATACATATATACATACATATATACCTATACTGTATATACCTTTATATACATATATACATACATATATACCTATACTGTATATACCTTTATATACATATATACCTGTACTGTATATACCTTTATATACATATATACATACATATATACCTGTACTGTATATACCTTTATATACATATATACATACATATATACCTGTACTGTATATACCTTTATATACATATATACATACATATATACCTGTACTGTATATACCTTTATATACATATATACATACATAAGAGAGGCAAAAGCCGACCATAGGAGGAAAATGGAAGCCCACCTGCAGAGCAACAACACCAAGGAGGTATGGAAAGGAATAAAAGACATGACCAACTTCAGACCCAGTAACCCTTCGGCTGACGGCGACGCCTCTCGAGCGGGGGAGTTAAACAGCTTCTTCGCCCGATTTGAGAGAAAAACACCTGCAGCCATCACAACAGTTCCACCCAACACCCACAGCAGCTGCACCCTTATACTGGAGGAGCATGAGGTGAGACGCACGCTGAAGGCAGTGAACCCGAGGAAGGCTACGGGCCCAGATGGAGTCCCGGGACAGGTACTAAGAGACTGTGCAGACCAGCTGGCCGGAGTATTTACGAAGATCTTCACCCAGTCCCTCTCCCAGGCCGTCATCCCATCATGCCTGAAGACTTCCACAATAATCCCGGTGCCGAAGAAGAACTCTGTCAGATGTCTGAATGACTACCGTCCAGTTGCACTTACACCTATAGCTATGAAGTGCTTCGAGAAGCTGGTACGGACCCATATCACCTCAGTCCTCCCTCCCGAGCTCGACCCACACCAGTTTGCCTACAGAGCCAACAGGTCCACAGAGGACGCCATCGCCACAGCCCTACACTCCTCCCTGGGTCACCTGGAGACGGGGGGAAGCTACGTGCGGCTGCTTTTTGTGGATTATAGCTCGGCATTTAACACCATTATTCCTGATAGACTGGTGTCCAAACTGTCAGACCTGGGTCTCTCGAACTCCATCTGCATGTGGATTAAGGACTTCTTATCCAACCGCCCCCAGAGGGTGCAGTTGGGTCGCCACATGTCATCAAGCCTGCACCTCAGTACCGGCTCTCCACAAGGCTGCGTGCTGAGCCCCCTTCTCTACTCCATCTACACATACGACTGCACACCTGCCCACTCCAGCAACTCCATCATCAAATTTGCGGATGACACCACCATAGTGGGGCTCATCTCGGAGGGAGACGAGGCTGCATATCGGGATGAGGTGGAGAAGCTGTCGGATTGGTGCAAAGTCAACAACCTGGCCCTGAACACCTCCAAGACCAAGGAGCTGGTCATAGACTTCAGGAGGAAAAAAACGGACATCCTGCCCCTGATCATCAGTGGTGACTGTGTGGAGAGGGTCTCCGACTTCCGCTCCCTGGGAGTCCACCTGGCCGACGACCTATCCTGGAGCACCAACACCACGGCTACCATCAAGAAGGCACACCAGAGACTGCACTTCCTGAGAATACTCAGGAACAACCACCTCTCACAGGAACTGCTGGTGTCCTTCTACCGGGGCTCCATTGAGAGCATCCTGACCTACTGCATCTGCGTGTGGTTCAGCAGCTGCACGGCCGCAGAGAGAACGGCGCTCCAGAGAGTCATAAAGACCGCCCAGAAGTTAATCGGATGCCCCCTCCCCCCCCTGGCTGACCTGTACAGCTCCCGCTGTCTCAGGAAAGCACAGAGCATCCTGAAAGACCCATTCCACCCCGGGCACAGCCACCTGGAACTGCTACCCTCAGGCAGACGCTACAGGGTGCTAAAAGCCAGCACCAATAGACTAAAAAATAGCTTTTACCCAAGAGCCATAGTAGCACTAAACAGGCACTGAGTGTCCATATGTCCATCATGTCCTCATGTGTAATGTTTAAATGTTTTTCTATTTTTTTGGACTACAATGTGAAATAATGTTTTATGTATGTATACATAGATACATCTGTCATCTCTATCTTTTTTATTTATTTATTTTTTTTATTTATTTATTTATTTTTTTTAATTTATACTACCATATTGTATATGCACCTTAGGAGGAGCTGCTCCAATTTCGTTGTTCTTTGAACCTGTTCATTGCAATAATGACAATAAAACTCTATTCTCTATTCTCTATATATACCTATACTGTATATACCTTTATATACATATATACATACATATATACCTATACTGTATATACCTTTATATACATATATACATACATATATACCTATACTGTATATACCTTTATATACATATATACATACATATATACCTATACTGTATATACCTTTATATACATATATACATACATATATACCTATACTGTATATACCTTTATATACATATATACATACATATATACCTATACTGTATATACCTTTATATACATATATACATACATATATACCTATACTGTATATACCTTTATATACATATATACATACATATATACCTATACTGGCTCACCTGCACTGGCTTCCTGTGCACTTAAGATGTGACTTTAAGGTTTTACTACTTACGTATAAAATACTACACGGTCTAGCTCCATCCTATCTTGCCGATTGTATTGTACCATATGTCCCGGCAAGAAATCTGCCTTCAAAAGACTCCGGCTTATTAGTGATTCCTAAGGCCCAAAAAAAGTCTGCGGGCTATAGAGCGTTTTCTGTTCGGGCTCCAGTACTCTGGAATGCCCTCCCGGTAACAGTTCGAGATGCCACCTCAGTAGAAGCATTTAAGTCTCACCTTATAACTCATTTGTATACTCTAGCCTTTAAATAGACTCCCTTTTTAGACCAGTTGATCTGCCGCTTCTTTTCTTTCTCCTATGTCCCCCCCTCCCTTGTGGAGGGGGTCCGGTCCGATGACCATGGATGAAGTACTGGCTGTCCAGAGTCGAGACCCAGGATGGACCGCTCGCCTGTATCGGTTGGGGACATCTCTACGCTGCTGATCCGCCTCCGCTTGGGATGGTTTCCTGTGGACGGGACTCTCGCTGCTGTCTTGGATCCGCTTTGAACTGAACTCTGGCGGCTGTGTTGGAGCCACTATGGATTGAACTTTCACAGTATCATGTTAGACCCGCTCGACATCCATTGCTTTCGGTCCCCTAGAGGGGGGGGGGGGTTGCCCACATCTGAGGTCCTCTCCAAGGTTTCTCATAGTCAGCATTGTCACTGGCGTCCCACTGGATGTGAATTCTCCCTGCCCACTGGGTGTGAGTTTTCCTTGCCCTTTTGTGGGTTCTTCCGAGGATGTTGTAGTCGTAATGATTTGTGCAGTCCTTTGAGACATTTGTGATTTGGGGCTATATGAATAAACATTGATTGATTGATTATTCTTGGTCATTTGCAGTAAAAAAAAAAAAAAGGTTCAACAAAGTCTAAATATGTGTCCAACTCTGACTTGCAAGCAGGGAGTGTCTCCACCTGGACTATTTCCAACAACATCAGCCAGCTTTCTCTGATTCAAACGCTCAAGTGATGACAATGGTAGTCTTGTGTCAGGGTGCATCATGGGAAATTTAGGCTCTTATTAGGACCAAGTCTCTAATGAGATCAGAGGTCAGGTTAAGGGCAGGTTAACACTTGTTTCGTCAAACTGGGGTGAGGACATCGCTTACGTCACATAAAAAAAGAGTGTTGGGGGAGGGTCAAGACGTTATCTTCTCTAAAATGTAAAAAGTCGACATTTTTTACACCGGATGTCCTTCCTGGCTTATCCAGGCTTGCACAATTCCCCTGACGGGATTCAACCTGCAGTCTGCACACATGGCAGCAAAATACCCAACCTAAATCTCATAAATGGACAAAAATAGCATGAAAACTTTAAGGTATCCTAAATCTCATAAATTGACCAAAATAGCAGGAAAACTTTAAGGTATTTTTTTTATATCATTACTCAGCTCTTAACATCATCAGCATGTTTATTTTCAAAATAATATTTTTGAAACCAACCCACACAAACCCCCCAGACTAAAGTCACATTTCTAGATGACTTTTTAAAAAGGAGGAACTTAGTCAACGTCGAACCTTTTCATTGCGCCACCAAGTGACGTCATCATCGTTGCTTTCGGTTTCTAAGGAGGCGCAGCTTTAGGTTGCTTTTACGTCAAACTTTAGGACAAATAAAACTTTTTTTGGGGGGGGGGGATTATTTATAAGAGTCGCCCGAGGTCTGTTGTTCTAAGTGACTTGAAGAATTGAATTGTGTGTCAGCGTATGTGAATGGCGCCCTCATGTGGTCAGATGTGGAACTCCCTTTCTTTTTGTTCCTTGAAGGGGTGTCCAAACCTTTTCACCAAAGGGCCGCAAACCGAAAGTCAAAGTTTTGAAAAAAAAAAAAAAAAAAAAAAAGTTAAAAACAGATATTATAGATATTTTAAAACTAAAATGTGTGTCAGCTGTGTGATTAAGTATATTATTATTAATAGTTACAATTTTGAGTTTGTTCTCATTATATTCCGATTGTTTTGCTTTTTTTCTTACAATTTACTGTTGTTTTCCCCCCTGTAAAATAAATGAAGGATAATAATATTACGATTGTGTAACTGCATAACCTAATGCAGTGGTTCTCAAATGGGGGTACGCGTATCTCTGAGGGTACTTGAAGGTGTACAAAGGGGTACGTGAAAATTTAAAATAATATTTCCTTTATAAATATGTTTATTGAATAATACTTCAACAAAATATGAATTGAAGTTCATAAACTGTGAAAAGAAATGCAATATTCAGTGTTGACAGATAGATTTTTTTTGTGGACATGTTCCATAAATATTGATGTTAAGGATTTCTTTTTTTGTGAAGAAATGTTTAGAAGTAAGTTGATGAATCCAGATGGATCTCTATTACAATCCCCAAAGAGGACACTTTAAGTTGATGATTACTTCTATGTGGAGAAATCTGCATTTATCATTGAATCACTTGTTTATTTTTCAAGAAGTTTTTAGTTATTTTTGTATCTTTTTTCCAACTAGTTCAAGAAAGACCACTACAAATGAGCAATATTTTGCACTGTTATACAATTTAATAAATCAGAAACTGATGACATAGTGCTGTATTTTACTTCTTAAACTCTTTTTTTTTCAACCAAAAATGCTTTGCTCTGATTAGGGGGTACTTGAATAAAAAAAATGTTCACAGGGGGTACATCACTGAAAAAAGGTTGAGAACCACTGGTTTAGTGTAGGTTAGTATTATTCTGATTTTTAATGGTTGGTTGAAGTTTATTTCGAACATGTGGGCAGTTTAAATATATTTTGTTTCTCATTACAACATGCCCGAAAAGGAGTGGAAAGAATATGTAAAATGTATTAAATGTATCAAACAAAATGTATTAAACCCAACCCACTTTGCACTTCATAGCAATTACGAACAGTTTTACATTTGTATGACAATTTACTTAAACGATTTTTAAATGCAACAGCTGTGCTCATTAATAGTTAAGTCAGTAATGAATCACTCGGTGAATATCTAATTTGCATTAAGTATCATAATTCTTCTTCCTTGTACTTTGAACAGCATCAAATGATTAAAATGTTTGACTCCTTTGCTTAATCAATTCCATCATTTATTTCCACATACTGATATTGTAAGGTTTTAAGTGTTGTATGTGCATACAGATAGTTTGAATTAGATTTTTCTCTAAGGTTATTCCATCTCTTTTATTGAGAAAAATTGTTGCATGTTCTTTCAATATTATTTCGAAAACTTATAACATTTTAGATCAAGGTTTTTTTCCCCCAACAAATGAAAAGTCAAAGTATACAGGGGTCATTTTGATGTTTTGTATATTTAAAAAAAAAAAAGTTAAAAAGTGAAATTTTATATATATATATATATATATATATATATATATATGAAGACAACTCTTTGTGTCAACTTTAAGTTATAGGTGACTTAGTATTTTAATAATTACTTGTGGAGAGGGGCGTGGTCCACGCGTTCCCTGCGGGCCGGTCATGAAGCAGCAGACAGGTGAGTACATACCTCAGCTGGAACGAGTTATCTAATTACCTGTTCCCTTTATCAGCAGCGTTGGAAACCATGAGCGGGGGCTGGCAAACCAGAGTGACAGCCAGACGAAGGAACACGCTGAAGAGAACCACCTACATGAGCTGAAAAGCTAAAATAAATCAATCAATCAATGTTTACTTATATAGCCCTAAATCACTAGTGTCTCAAAGGGCTGCACAAACCACTATGACATCCTCGGTAGACCCACA
>NC_084622.1:45705179-45722679 GCF_033978795.1 Nerophis ophidion
AACTGATTGCAATAATTTAAATTTGTTTTAACTACTTTCCATCCATCCATTTTCTACCGCTTATTCCTTTTTGGGGTCGTGGGGTTTTAACTATTAAACGAACCAAAAATATGACTTATTTTATCTTTGTGAAAATATTGAACACAGTGTGTTGTCCAGCTTATGAGATGCCATGCAAGTGTAAGTGTAAGCCACTGTGACACTTACATTTTTATATTTTTAATTTTTATAAATGTCTAATGATAATGTCAATGAGAGTTTTTTAATCACTGCTATGCTGAAATTATAACTAATATTGATACTGTTGTTGATAATATTCACTACTTTTGGTTTGTTCTGTGTGGTGTTTGTGTCTCCTCTTAATTGTTCTGTTTATTGCAGTTCTGAGTGTTGCTGGCTCAGGTTTGGTTTTGGATTTGGATTGCATTGTTATGGTATTGTTGTGTATTGTTTTGTTGGATTGATAAGAAAAAATAATTATAAAAAAAAATTAAAATCGATTTTTAAAAAAGGAAAATCGATTCTGAATCGCACAACGTGATAATCGCGATTGAAATTCGAATCGATTTTTTCCCACACCCCTACTTGCTGTACTTTTGGGTGCTTCCTTCTTGTTACCATGGAAAACATTACCTCGAGGCAGTCCAGACAAGAATGGTCTTAAAGTCCCACAACTATGTTTATATATATATATATATATATATATATATATATATATATATATATATATATATATATGGTTGTCTTATGTCAGTACCGGAATTTGTAAAATCCTCTGTTTACCTGGCGGGTTTTTCCCGTGCAATAAGAAGGGGGATACATGGGGAAGTCCTCCTTTAGTTGCCACCTTGTTACTTTACTGCCTATGCACAAGTCAATCTTTAGTTTTTTGTGCACGATAAATCAACACAAAATACGTACTTTGGGGCAATGTTCACAGACTCTATTATTTGGACTGTTAATTCGCGTCGTAGACGAGCGATGATGGTCGTAGTTGAGAGAAGAGTTGTTTGATGTTGGGTGCTAGAATATGTCCAATTTGTTGCAACAGTCAGCCTTAATGCATTGTTGCTGCTAGATGATTTAAGAGCACATCATACAATGCCCGTTTGCGAGATGAGCGATTGTAGGGCGCGGCCGCACACAGGGTGTGTGGCTGCAGTGTCCAGAGATGAGAGGAAGAGGCGTGCGGGCGTGTTCAGGGGTTAAAATGCTTGCCAGTTGGCAGGTTTGTTGGTAACTCAATGATGGACGCTTTTGACCTCGCTCCCTCATCAATGACACCTGTAGTCGAACTTTTGCTTCCATGCAGAATGGCCCCAGGCCTATGGACACTACACCAACTCACCCAAGACAATGGGAATATACACCCCCCCTCATGCCTTCACCACCACTTGATTCCCCTTCAGAGTGATGGACGGCTAGTGAGTTGTTGTGATTATATGTAACATGTTTATGTGTGAATGCCATGGAGGTTTTTTTTTCCCACTCCAGACTGGCCCCCCTTAAGAGCCCAGTCTAGATTGTATTGTTGTACTCATCTTATTCTCCAGTATTTCACTTTTTTCCCATCTTTTACGGGGCGCCTTTGGCGACCCATCAGCGTTCCTTATTCTGTAACCCTGTACACTGTTTGTGTGTCTAATCTGGAACGGGTTTGTGCTGAAAACATAGTTTTGTTGTACTTGTGCAATGACAATAAAGTCCTATCCTATCCTATTCTCTGGGTGGGGTTTCACTGACAAATTAATACGTTTTTTTGTAATATTTTTGCAATCCACCTGTAGGTGTAGGCGCCCCCTGCTTTACTGTATATTTCTTACATTATTATTGTTTTATTTTTCATCTTTTATTGTTTGTTTCTGTAAGTCTGTCTAAGAGCCTGTGGAAGAATTTCTGTTTTGTAACAGACAATAAAGATAAGCTATCCATCTCTGAGTGCTTGACAGCTTGTATTCCAGCCAAGTGCTTGAGTTGGTGCCAAGTCTGCAATGGGAAGTGACGTCCCGTGGGACAAAAGTATCGAAAAAAGGCACCATTTGATTTCACATGAACTGGTAGCAATGACGGAATTTGGTCAAAACCTATTACAGTACCAAATTCAGCACCCATCCCTAATCTTAATGAATTGGAATATGAATAATTCAGCTCTATATCTACTTATTGCCATTCATTCATTTTTGATTGGTGTTCTGTGAGATTTTTTCTCATGCAAAAGATGTCCTTTAAAGACCTACTGAAAGCCACTACTAGCCACCACGCAGTCTGATAGTTTATATATCAATGATGAAATATTAACATTGCAACACATGCCAATACGGCCGCTTTAGTTTACTAAATTGCAATTTTAATTTTCCCGCGGAGTTTCTGTTGAAAACGTCGCGGAATGATGATGCGTATGATGACGCGTGTTTGTGACATTATTGGTTGGAGGGGACATTTTAGCCCAGCACCACTTGCGGCTAAAAGTCGTCTCTTTTCATCGCGCAATTAAACAGTATTCTGGACATCTGTGTTGCTGAATCTTTTGCAATTTGTTCAATTAATAATGGAGACGTCAAAGAAGAATGCTGTTGGTGGAAAGCGGTGGATTGCAGCTGCCTTTAGCAACCGAAACACAGCCGGTGTTTCTTTGTTTGTTGTGAAGCTTTAACACACAGCGGTCAAGCGAACATGTTTCCCTACGCCAACCAGCACGTTTTTGGATGGGAAAATTGTGATATTAAGTCGGCTCTTACCAGAAACTTTAGTGGTTTATGCGACCTCCTCCTGTAGCTGTCAAAAATGCAGCTGTGATCTTGGCTCCTCTATCGGCTTCTCTGAGAAACACTGGCGTTCACCGCAGTTCTCCGACTTTCAGGTAAATAAATGGGTTGTACTTGTATAGCGCTTTTCTACCTTCAAGGTACTCAAAGCGCTTTGACACTACTTCCACATTCACCCATTCACACACACATTCACACACTGATGGAGGGAGCTGCCATTCAAGGCGCTAACCAGCACCCATCAGGAGCAAGGGTGAAGTGTCTTGCTCAGGACACAACGGACATGACGAGGTTGGTACTAGGTGGGGATTGAACCAAGGACCCTCGGGTTGCGCACGGCCACTCTCCCACTGCGCCACGCCGTCCCAACATGACTATAATCTCACTAACACACTATTAACACACTAACCAGATAAGGAATTTTCCAGAATTATCCTAGTAAATGTGTCCACTTTTGTAGTGCTTCACTCTAACTTCCCTCATCCACAAATCTTTCATCCTTGCTCAAATTAATGGGGAACTCGTCGCTTTCTCGGTCCGAATTGGACTTGCTGCTTGTGGCTATGATTATAAACAATGTGAGGATGTGAGGAGCCCTACAACCGGTGATGTCACGCGCACATCGTCTTCTTCTTCCGGTACAGGAAAGGCATTTTTATCAGCACCAAAAGTTGCGAACTTTATCGTCAATAATGTCTACTAAATCCTTTCAGCAAAAATATGGCAATATCGCGAAATGATCACACATATAATGGACCTGCTATCCCCGTTCAAATAAGAAAACCTCATTTCAGTTTGCCTTTAATTGACTCAATAAAAGTTTGGAAACACTGATGTGAAAGTTACCTGTCCAGAAGCTCCCAGTCTTCTCCACCCCAGCGGTCTTTGAATTCTTCTGTGTTCATCCCTCCAATTTTATCAAAATCAGACTTGTAAATTCCAAACAGCCCGAATCCATTCACCTCCCAGTAACCTGTGATCAGAGCAATTTCATGTGGTTGCAGTATCAAAAGGAAGCTGCGTTGCTTCCATCAGCATGTTTCTGACACTAATGTGAAGCACAAAAATGAAGTCATATACTGCAGCTCACAGGAAAATGTTGCAACGATTGCAGAATCTGGCGAACACAATCTTAATAAGTGAATGCAATCGCACGCATGTCTGGTTTGTGCGTTACCGTCAGGCTCCAGCGGTGAACTGCCGCAGCCAAGCCTCATGACGATGGGAGCGAAAGCGAGGCGTCCTTCAACACAGTGCTTCCTGATGCTCTCCAAAATGTTGGGGGGGAAGTGGATGTGGAGGTCACACAGGAACACGATACTGTGGCTATCCTGTTGGTCGGAACACAAACAGTCGTGATGCAAATTTATGTGCAAGCGCTAAAGAGCTGAAACAGAGAACCACCATCAGACTATCATACAAAATCACACACAGTCTTCATTATATTAACATTAACAACAAGTTTTAATGGACCTGCGACGAGGTAGCGAATTGTCCAGGGTGTACACTGCCTTCCGCCCGAATGCAGCTGAGATAGGCTCCAGCGACCCCCCGCGACCCCAAAAGGGACAAGCGGTAGAAAATTGATGGATGGAACATGTTTTAATGTTATATAATTGTATTATATTATAATATATTAGCATATATAATAATATACAGTAAATTATAACAATTATTAATTTATCATTAAATCAAAATAATAAAAATTAAATGGGTTAAATTAAATGACACTACTGCAGTTTAGCATTTACAGTGACTTTGTGGAATACTTTTAGTCTTATCTGCATTGGTTATGATTATTTTGTGCGATGTTTCTGCTGTCTTGCAAGTAGGGGGATGGCACAACTCAAATGGCATGCTGGTAAAGGTATCCATCCATCCATCCATCCATCCATCCATCCATCCATCCATCCATCCATCCATCCTCTACTGCTTGTCCCTTTCAGGGTCACGGGGGGTGCTAGAGCTTATCTTAGCTGAATTCGGGCGGAAGGCGGCGTACACCCTGGACAAGTCGCCAACTCATTGCAGAAGAAACACAGATATTTTTAAATTGAATTACTGCTTCATTGTTTAAAAATAGGTTGGGGATAGGTTGATTGGCAACACTAAATGGTCCCTAGTGTGTGAATGTTGTCTGTCTATCTGTGTTGGCCCTGCGATGAGGTGGCGACTTGTCCAGGGTGTACCGTGCATTCCGCACGATTGTAGCTGAGATAGGCGCCAGCGTCCCCCGCGACCCCAAAGGGAATAAGTGGTAGAAAATGGATGAATGGATGGATGTTTAAAAATATTTTTGACCTGTTGTGGTATGACTCCTGTTGTTCTGCTGTATTGTCTTGTTGTATTCATTATTGTAACTTTGTTTGTGCCGCCCTCTTTGTCAGGTCGCTCTTGAAAAAGAGATTTTAATCTCAATGAGTCTTTACCTGGTTAAGTAAAGGAAATTGATTGAGCAAGGAGTGAGGGTGTGATGTGTTTAATGTGAGGGTTTGATGTGTTTAATGTGAGGGTTTGATGTGTTTAATGTGAGGGTTTGATGGGCGCACTTTCTCTCACCTCAATGGTGTCTACTCCAATCTGCAGGCCCGCTGAGCGCTCAAAGTTCCCTTCTCTCCTAAGATACTCATATCTAAACAAAACACACGTTGTTTAGTGAAATGGAACACAACACTGCATGTGTGGCTGCTTTATGTGAACACATACCTTGGCACAGTGCTGTCTCGAAGCGCCTGCTCCACATCCATGTCATTGCTGTCGAAGTCCACAATGATGATGCTGAAATTGTCATCCTTGGTCTGATGGTGGAGATTCTCCATGTCCAAAATGAACTGCTGGATCCAGCGAGCTTGGTTCTTCACTGAGAGACAGATTATGATGAAGTAGCTTCTCTTGACACAGGGAGAAAAGTCAACATATACAAACCCCGTTTCCATATGAGTTGGGAAATTGTGTTGGATGTAAATATAAACAGAATACAATGATTTGCAAATTATTTTCAAGCCATATTCAGTTGAATATGCTACAAAGACAACATATTTCATGTTCAAACTCATAAACATTTTTTTTTGTGCAAATAATCATTAACTTTAGAATTTGATGCCAGCAACACGTGACAAAGAAGTTGGGAAAGGTGGCAAAAAAGACTGAGAAAGTTGAGGAATGCAATCAATCAATCAATCAATCAATGTTTATTTATATAGCCCCAAATCACAAATGTCTCAAAGGACTGCACAAATCATTACGACTACAACATCCTCGGAAGAACCCACAAAAGGGCAAGGAAAACTCACACCCAGTGGGCAGGGAGAATTCACATTCAGTGGGACGCCAGTGACAATGCTGACTATGAGAAACCTTGGAGAGGACCTCAGATGTGGGCAACCTCCCCCCCTCTAGGGGACCGAAAGCAATGGATGTCGAGCGGGTCTAACATGATACTGTGAAAGTTCAATCCATAGTGGCTCCAAGACAGCAGTGAGAGTCCCGTCCACAGGAAACCATCTCAAGCGGATCAGCAGCGTAGAGATGTCCCCAACCGATACAGGCGAGCGGTCCATCCTGGATCCCGACGAGCGGTCCATCCTGGGTCTCGACTCTGGACAGTCAGTACTTCATCCATGGTCATCGGACCGGACCCCCTCCACAAGGGAGGGGGGGACATAGGAGAAAGAAAAGAAGCGGCAAATCAACTGGTCTAAAAAGGAGGTCTATTTAAAGGCTAGAGTATACAGATGAGTTTTAAGATTAATGCTCATCAAACACTTATTTGGAACATCCCACAGGTGTGCAGGCTAATTGGGAACAGGTGGGTGCCATGATTGGCTATAAAAGCAGCTTCCATGAAATGCTAAGTAATTCACAAACAAGGATGGGGTGAGGGTCACCACTTTGTAAGCAAATTGTCGAGAAGTTTTAGAACAACATTTCTCAACGAGCTTGTGGAGAGATGAAGACGACGGGCCGACGACGGGATGTGACGCTCTTTGGCCCGGCTCAACATGGAAGCCAGGAGGCGGAGAATGTAGCGGAACGGAGAGGCGGGGCGTACCCGGGGCAACGCCGCCGTAATCCAAGTCAGGTGCGTAACACACACACCAGGTCTCAATCTGTCCATCTCCTGACAGAATTTAAGAGAGGAGAAGGAGGAAGGAGAGGAGAGGAAGGAGAAGGAACCACCCGAGACGACCGACCACAAGCACAACGAGGACAACGAGCGAGATCCAGACGAGGATGAGGCCCCGCAGCAGACGCACCCAGCGGGCACCGAAAGGTGCGCGACGGCAACCAGGGAGAGCCAGCGAGCCAGAAAGCGGCGCGATCGAATGGCAAGAAAATGACATTATTGAAATAATAAAGTGTCAAAGCTGTTATGAGGCGTCCTGCGTGCAGTGTCATGGCAATTCACACAGTGACGGCGGCAGGAAGTTCGTCACAGAGCTGTTTCAAGGAATTTAGGGATTTTACCTTCTACGATCTACAGTCCGTAAAATCATCAAAAGGTTCAGAGAATCTGGAGAAATCACTGCACGTAAGCGATGATATTATGGATCGTTGATCCCTCAGGCGGTACTGCAGCAAAAACAGACATCAGTGTGTAAAGGATATCACCACATGGGCTCAGGAACACTTCATGAAACCACTGTCAGTAACTACAGTTGGTCGCTACATCTGTAAGTGCAAGGTAAAACCCTGCTATGCAAAGCAAAACCCATTTATCAACAACACCAAGGAACGCCGCTGTCTTCGCTGGGCCCGAACTCATCTAAGATGGACTGATGCAAAGTAGAAAGGTGTTCCGTTGTCTGACGAGTCCACATTTCAAATTATATTTGGAAACTGTGGACGTGGTGTCCTCCGGAACAAAGAGGAAAATAACCATCCGAATTGTTAAAAGCGCAAAGTTCAAAAGCCAGCATCTGTGATGGTATGGGGGTGTATTAGTGCCCAAGGCATGGGTAACTTACACATCTGTGAAGGCACCATTAATGCTGAAAGGTCCATACAGGTTTTGGAGCAACATATGTTGTCATCCAAGCAACGTTATCATGGGCGCCCCTGTTTACTTCAGCAAGCCACGTGTTACAACAGCTTGGTTTCGTAGTAAAAGAGTGTGGGTACTTTCCTGGCCCGCCTGCAGTCTAGGCCTGTCTACCATAGAAATGTGTGGCGCATTATTAAGCGTAAAATACGACAGCGGAGACCCCGGACTGTTGAACGACTAAAGCTCTACATAAAACAAAAATGGGATATAATTCCACTTTCAAAGCTTTAACAATTTAACAATTAGTTTCCTCAGTTCCCAAACGTTTATTGAGTGTTAAGAGAGAGTTAAAAGAAAAGGTGATGTAACACAGTGGTGAACATGCCCTTTCCCAACTACTTTGGCTTGCAGCCCTGAAATTCTAAGTTAACATTTATTTGCAAAAAAAAAAATCAAGTTAATGAGTTTGAACATCAAATTACCTGTTTTTGTAGCGCATTTAACTGAATATGGCTTGAAAAGGATTTGCAAATCATTGTATTCTGTTTATATTTACATCTAACACCATTTCCCAACTCATATGGAAACGGGGTTTGTAGATGGATAGTAATTTATTTGCGACGAACTGTTCTGACCTGGTACCACAAAGTGAACCATCACATCTTTTCTCCACTGCAGCATGACTGGCTGGCAGAGAAGAGGTTTAGCATAGGCTGTGCTCCAGGGCGTGGCTGCGGGCGGCGATGGAGGTCTGGTCGAGGGCGGGTGAGACGAGGAGCTAAGGTTGGACGTAGCAGGAACAGGGTCGGAGGCCGGCGCGGAGGCCGGAGCAGTCTCAGAGTTCTCCAGGCTTTCGTCTACCTGCCTCCCCCGGTGGAGCAGCAGGTAAACGTACTCAGACAAACGCACTACACTGCGGCCTCTCTCCATCAGCTCCAGTTCCACCAGATAGCGGTTGCCTCTAGCAGAGTCCCGCCGCTTCTCGACGTTGATGATTCGCAACAACGTATAAATCCTGAGGTACACACAGAGGCAGATGCAAAAACATAAGTTTTGTGTGCATTTAAGAACAATATTTTTATTTAACCTTTATTTAACCGGGAAAAATATCCCACTGAGATTAAAAACCTCTTTTTCAAGGGAGTCCTGGCCAAGAGGCAGCAGAGTTACACAGACAATGACATTCACATTACATATTACAACAGGCCTGGGCAATTATTTTGACTCAGGGGCCACATTTAGAGAATAAAATGTGTCTGGGGGCCGGTATATCTATTTTTAGGAACACTAATACAAAACCTCACAATAATGTCTGATTGAATGCTAAAAATATTATGACAGACCGCCTTAAAAACGTAATAGAATTGTACATTTTTCTATGAGGGATACAACACTGAATATTGACAACATATGAATGTCACACCCCCTTAATGTCTGATTGAATGGTAAAAATGTTATGACAGACCGCCTTAAAAAACGTAATATAATTAAAACTTTTTCTATGAAGAATAAAACACTGAATATTGACAAAATATGAATGTCACACCCCCTTTCGATCGAGATATTTTGCAATCAAGTGAAATGCAACAAACAGTGAAATATGAACGCAAAGGGTACAAAATAAACCCTACAATCTGATATATCCGATACATCACAAAGCTTTAGAACTTTGTTGTAAAAATCTCCTTCCGCGTCTGTGGAAACGCTTCCCACCCACACTGCTTGATGCCTCGTCTGAGCTGCTGTGACGTCGATTACCATAGTAACTAATTAGATGACCATAGTAACTCATTAGATGACCATAGTAACTAATTAGATGACCATAGTAACTCATTAGATGACCATAGTAACTCATTAGATGACCCTAGTAACTAATTAGATGACCATAGTAACTCATTAGATGACCATAGTAACTCATTAGATGACCATAGTCACTCATTAGATGACCATAGTAACTCATTAGATGACCATAGTAACTCATTAGATGACCATAGTAACTAATTAGATGACCATAGTAACTAATTAGATGACCATAGTAACTAATTAGATTACCATAGTAACTAATTAGATGACCATAGTAACTAATTAGATGACCATAGTAACTAATTAGATGACCATAGTAACTAATTAGATGACCATAGTAACTAATTAGATGACCATAGTAACTAATTAGATGACCATAGTAACTAATTAGATGACCATAGTAACTAATTAGATGACCATAGTAAGTGATACATCATCCAAAAGCGCAGATTCCAACCATTGAAATACTTTGTATAGTTCAAGACTTATGCTCATTAGAAAACATCACTGCACATCATAATGGTAGCTACTTTTTCCATCTTAAAGATCTAAAAAAAATTATTTGGTAATGTCCGGCGGGCCAGATTGAAAATCTTAACGGGCCGCACGTGGCCCCCGGCCCTTAATTTGCCCGAGTCTGCATGACAATGACAGGATGGACATCAATTAAAACAGATAACTTCAAATGATCTCAGTTTAGATTTAAAAGCATTTAAGGATAACAATTCCGGCATCTTCCAGTCTCTTTGTAACTGGTTCCAAGCACAAGGAGCTGCATGGACAAAAGCTGTTCTTCCAGAGAGCAACGGCTGATCGTTGGATCTTAGTGAAAAAGAGTTTGTACTTCTCTGTGAAATCAATGCACAAATGTATTCGGGCAATAGTCCCAGACGAGCCCTGTAAATCAAAGTGTCCCAATGACACAGTCTCCTAATTAACGGAAAAGGCCATCCCACCCGAGAGTACAAGTCACATGGCTTTACAGTTTGTGATGAACCTCAAAGAAGCATGGTTGACACAGTCCAGACAGGAATGAATAGCATTCATATAAAAAAAGATCACCATAATCTAGCACAGATCAAAATGTGGCAGAGACAAAGCGGTTTTTTACACCAAAAGAAAAACATTTCTTATTACGGAAGAAAAAGCCCAATTTAAGTTTTAGTTTCTTCATTAGTTGATCAATAAAAAGTTTAAAAGTGAGCGAGGCATCAATTAAAAGACCAAGGTATTTATATCCATGCGCCACTTCTATGCCATTCCCTTCAAGAGTGCACACTACCGGGGAAGTTTGAGGCACCTTCCAATGTTTGGAAAACTGCTTGTTTTGTCTTGTCAGCATTGAGAACCAGTTTTAAGTCAATAAGTGGATTCTGCAAAGCGACAAAAGCTTTCTGCAGAGAAAACAGCCTATTCAAAAGATGATTCAGAGCAATAAATATTTGTATCGTCAGCATAAAAATGCATATTAGCATCAGAGAAATATTGTTCGAGATCATTGTTGTATAAGATAAATAAGAGGGGCCCCAATACAGATCCCCGAGGCACCCCTTTATGAATAGTGACAAATTCTGAACAAAGGCCCTCATGTTTGTATATTGGTGTTTAGCTGTGGGTAGACAGTATATCAAGTAACCCTACATAATATGAAAACAAGTGCAGGTTTTGACTAAAAGGTCCTGGGGAAATGAATTGTTTCTAATAAGATGTTCCCCCGCAGTAGCTATGGCAACCGCCGTTTTGTAAACACTTGTCAGAATGATATATTGCAAGATTAAAGGGGAACATTATCAGCAGACCTATGTAAGCGTCAATATATACCTTGATGGTGCAGAAAAAAGACCATATATTTTTTTAACCGATTTCCGAACTCTAAATGGGTGAATTTTGGCGAATTAAACGCCTTTCTGTTTATCGCTCTTTTTGCGATGACGTCAGAACGTGACGTCTCCGAGGTAACACAGCCGCCATTTTCATTTTCAACACATTACAAACACCGGGTCTCAGCTCTGTTATTTTCCGTTTTTTCGACTATTTTTTGGAACTTTGGAGACATCATGCCTCATCGGTGTGTTGTCGGAGGGTGTAACAACACTAACAGGGAGGGATTCAAGTTGCACCACTGGCCCAAAGATGCCAAAGTGTCTGCCGCCAGACCCCCATTGAATGTACCAAAGTGTCTCCACATTTTACCGGCGATGACAGACATGACACAGAGATGTATGGATAACCTGCAGATGCATTTGCAACGATAAAGTCAACGAAATCACAAAGGTGAGTTTTGTTGATGTTGACTTATGTGCTAATCAGACATATTTGGTTGCGGCGTGACTGCAAGCTAATCGATGCTAACATGCTACGCTAATCGACGCTAACATGCTATTTACCGGCGGTGCTAAAGCAGACATGGCACAGAGATGTATGGATAACCTGCAGATGCATTTGCAACTATATTATGTTTACTTCCACCCACATTTAATGCGAAAAAAACACTTACCAATCGACGGATTTAAGTTGCTCCAGTGTCACGAGATGCGAAAGTCCTGATCGTTTGGTCCGCACATTTTACCGGCGATGCTAACGCAGCTATTCGGCCATGCTCTGGCTATGAATAGCGTCAATAGCTATTCGCTCAATAGCTTCAGTTTCTTCTTCAATACTTTCATACTCCAACCATCCGTTTCAATACATACGTAATCTGTTAAATCGCTTAAGTCGCTGAAATCCGAGTCTGAATCCGAGCTAATGTCGCTATATCTTGCTGTGGTATCTGCCATTGTTTGTTTACATTGGCAGCACTGTATGACGTCACAGGGAAATGGATAGTAGCATCGCAAATAGCGAAAATCAAGCACTTTAAAGCTTTTTTTAGGGATATTCCGGGACCGGTAAAATTTTGAAAAAAACTTCCAAAAATATAACAAGCCACTGGGAACTGATTTTTATTGTTTTTAACCCTTTTGAAATTGTGATAATGTTCCCCTTTAATGCTGAGTGCCAAGCAGGGAGGTAATGGGTCCCATTTTTATAGTCTTTGGTATGACTCGACCAACCAATCTCCGAGCGGACACTCTAACTACTGAGTAGGATTGTAGGAATGTAGATTGGATGCAAGGGCACCTAATAATGTGGTTGGTGAGTTTCAATAGAACACTGCAGACGTGGAATTGTATAAAATCGATGATTTCCGACTGGGTTGCTAATGTTTAAAAATGCTGGCCAGCGAAGGAAGTAATGCACACAGAGGGGAGCTGCTAAGGTGAAAAAAACACAACTGGACACTAATGAGCACATTTAGAAAGTGAGCAGAAAAAAGGTATATTGCGACCTTCAGTGTTCTTCTTACCCTCCGTTGCGTTCGTTGAGCTTCTCCATGTACTGTGCCAGCACGTCCACCACCTCGCTCTCTGCCAGCTGCAGGTTACCAGACACGTTGCAGCGCAGGTCGTTCCAGTCTGAGCGCAGAAGCTCAAAGTCCATGGGATTCACCGAGAAGGTCCTTTGCCAGTTGATGTTCTCCTCGGCCCAGCCCGGCCGCGCCTCAACTTCCTCGTAACTGTAATCCGACATCTCGCCCTCCTCCGGCTCTGGGTCGGGATGAGAGCGGTTCGTGTCGTGCTCCCGCTCTGCCAGGTTGGCGTCCAGCTGCGACTCTGTGATTTCGGTGGTCCTGAGGTAAGACGTCACCCGCAGTTCACCGTGCGGGTTTTCAGAGGAGTTCAGCCAGTGAGGTGAGGTCTTGGCCGAGTCTTGGTGATGACTGGGAGGACTAGAAGTGATCTTTAAATGGCGATTGCCTGCTTTTCTGTGGCTTTCATTGAACTGTTTTGCAGCAGACCTGAGAATGCTTTCATTTTGATTATTAATGCTTCCATTGTGAAGAGATACCTTTCCATCTTTTATAGGGGGATTGGGCCACAGCTGAGGGGAATTTCCTGGACTTCTTCCATCCGTTTTCACCCCCCCGACATTCCCCTGGCCTCCAAGCTTGACCAATCTGGTGGTTTTCCCTGTTTGGTACAGAAAAACTCCTGGAAAGACTTCTCTCGGATGACGAGATGCCCTCTCCTCCCTCCTCTCTCGTCGTTGCTCTCTCTCCTTCTCTCGCTCCCTGTTGGGCCGAGGCCTGGTGATGTAGATCTTGTTCTCCTCCTCCTTCTTTCCAACGAGGTTGTTGTTGTTGTCCTGGACATTGTTGCTGCGGGCGGAGTTGGTCAGGATCTGTTTGGCACGACTCGTAAGGGCGGAGATGGAGGACTTTTTAGGGAAAAGTAGTGACGATTTGGACAGTTTAGGTGGAGTCTCAACTTCTTTATCTCCACCACTTTTGCTGTTGGGGTTGAGCTGTGCCGGGCTGTTAGGGATCCAGGTCAGGGAGCGACCTGGGATAACTCCATCAGTGTCAGGGTGACGCATCCTCGGCTGGAGTTCTGGTAAACCCTCTCTGGTTTCATCATGACTTCTGTTAGTCCTTTTTTGAGCTCTTTTCCTGTGTCTGTCACTTTCACTCTCCTCATCTCTGTAAGGAAAGTGTATCCTCTCTCTGTCCATTCCTTCCTCATTCTCTCCTTCTTTGCCTGCAAATGTAGGCCCAGGTTGAGGTTGCTGATGGAAGGGTTTGGAGGTGCGGCTCGTCTGACTGTAATGAGGTGGCTTCCTGGGGGTCGGCGTGCCAACAATCTCTGCCTCGTCCTCCACATCCACCCTCTCTTCCTCCTCAAGGAAATCTGAAGATTGGAGGTCATGGTTAGTCTTGCAAAGAACGCTACAAACACTTCATTCATTCATTTGCATGCCGCTTGATTTTGATGACATAAATTCCTTTTAGGGTTGTACGGTATACCAGTATTAGTATAGTACCGCGATACTAATGAATCATATTTGATACTATTACGCCGGTCCTCCGCCCGTAGTCACGTCAAAATGTCTATCCGAGGCAAGTAGTGTTGTAAGTATTTCTACATAACTAATCATTGTTTTCATGGCGACAAAAATAGTACAAACCCCGTTTCCATATGAGTTGGGAAATTGTGTTAGATGTAAATATAAACAGAATACAATGATTTGCAAATCCTTTTCAAGCCATATTCAGTTGAATATGCTACAAAGACAACATATTTGATGTTCAAACTGACAAATATTTTTTTTCTTTGCAAATAATCATTAACTTTAGAATTTGATGCCAGCAACACGTGACAAAGAAGTTGGGAAAGGTGGCAATAAATACCGATAAAGTCATCAAACACTTATTTGGAACATCCCACAGGTGTGCAGGCTAATTGGGAACAGGTGGGTGCCATGATTGGCTATAAAAGCAGCTTACATGAAATGCTAAGTAATTCACAAACAAGGATGGGGTGAGGGTCACCACTTTGTAACCAAATTGTCGAAGAGTTTTAGAATAACATTTCTCAACGAGCTATTGCAAGGAATTTAGGGATTTTACCATCTACGGTCCGTAAAATCATCAAAAAGTTCAGAAAATCTGTAGAAATCGCTGCACATAAGCGATCATATTACGGACATTTGATCCCTCAGGCGGTACTGCATCAAAAAACGACATCATTGTGTAAAGGATATCACCACATGGGCTCAGGAACACTTCATAAAACCACTGTCAGTAACTACAGTTGCTCGCTACATCTGTAAGTGCGATTTAAAACTCTACTATGCAAAGCCAAACCCATTTATCAACAATATCCTTAAACGGCGCCGGCTTCGCTGGGCCCGAGCTCACCTAAGATGGACTGATGCAAAGTGGAAAAGTGTTCTGTGGTCTGACAAGTCCACATTTCAAATTATATTTGGAAACAGAGGATGTGGTGTCTCCCAGAACAAAGAGGAAAATAACCATTCGGATTGTTATAGGCGCAAAGTTCAAAAGCCAGCATCTGTGATGGTATGGGGGTGTATTAGTGCCCAAGGCATGGGTAACTTACACATCTGTGAAGGCACCATTAATGCTGAAAGGTCCATACAGGTTTTGGAACAACATATGTTGTCATCCAAGCAACGTTATCATGGACGCCCCTGCTTATTTCAGCAAGACAAGTGTAACAACAGCGTGGCTTCGTAAAAAAAGAGTGCAGGTACTTTCCTGGCCCGCCTGCAGTCCAGACCTGTCTCCCATCAAAAATGTGTGACGCATTATGAAGAGTAAAATACGACGGCGGAGACCCCGGACTGTTGAACGACTAAAGCTCTACATAAAACTGAATGAGAAAGAATTCCACTTTCAAAGCTTCAACAATTAGTTTCCAAATGTTTATTGAGTGTTGTTAAAAGAAAAGGTGATGTAACACAGTGGTGAACATGCCCTTTCCCAACTACTTTGGCACGTGTTGCAGCCATGAAATTCTAAGTTAATTATCATTTGCAAAAAAAAAAATAAAGTTTACGAGTTTGAACATCAAATATGTTGTCTTTGTAGTGCATTCAACTGAATATGGCTTGAAAAGGATTTGCAAATCATTGTATTCCGTTTATATTTACATCTAACACAATTTCCCAACTAATATGGAGATGGGGTTTGTATATTTATTTCAAGCATCATCCCTGTAGGAGACTCACCGCAGAACAGCTTAATGTGTCACTACACAACGCAAAATACCAGCATTATAACAGCGAATGCGTTATAGATGATCTGTAGTTGGCAAAATCATAGACAAGATGTCGCTATGTCTGATCAATGACCATCAGAAACGGTCACTTTACATTTGATAAAATACACACCAGTGAATGAAGATCATACTTAGTCAACAGCCATACATGTCGCACTAATGGTGACTGTATGAACAACGCCAACACTGTCATAAACATGTGCCATATAGTGAAACCACACTAAACAACAATGACAATCACATTTTGGGAGAATATTTGCACCACAACACAACAAACACTATACAACAAATTCCCAGAATTCCCTGCAGCACCAACTCTTCCAAGGCGCTACAATATAAACAACAAAAAAAAAAAAACGCGATTGGAGGATCTACACCGAACATCCACAGTGATGATACCAAGTACAATAGCGTATCTAGTCGATACTACTATGATTACATCAATATTTTTAGCATCATAACATCTCCTATTGTTTTTTTATTTAGATTATGTTTATAAACTCAGGATATATGTCCCTGGACACATGAGGACTTTGACTATGATCAATGTATGATCCTGTAACTACTTGGTATCGGATTTATACTCAAATTTGTGGTATCATCCAAAACTAATGTAAAGTATCAAACAATAGAGACATTTGTGAATATTACATTATCACAGAAGTGTTCATAGACATGTTAAAATACAAAGTAAGCAGATATTAACAGTAAATGAACAAGTAGATTAATAATTCATTTTCTACCACTTGTCCTTATTAATTTTGACAAAATAATAGAATGATAAACGACACAATATATTACTGCATATGTCAGCAGACTAATAGGAGCCATTGTTTGTTTACTTACTACTAAAAGAAAAGCTGTTTTGTTTGTTCACTATTTTATTTAAGGACAAACTTGCAATAAGAAACATGTTTAATTTACCTTAAGATTTTTGGTGGTCCCCCTTATTTAGAAAAGTACCGTAATACATTTTTGAAGCTATCATTTGCAAAAAGAGTCATCATTTATATAGCGACTTGATGCCCAGAGGTGACAATGCTGGAACCAACACAGAAAACAGTTGAAGGCGAGCCGTGGGTGGTTTGAAAAGTTTAGAAAGAGGACGGTATTTATGGCGCTCTGTAGCATGGTGAAGCAGGTAGCTCCGATACCCACCACATAGAAGTTTATCAGCACTGACGTCATTGACTTTATCAGCGAAGGGGCTTTGTACCGCGACAAGTCTTCAATTGTGATGAGACCAAAATACATGCCACATCGGACCTTTATTAGAGCGAAGGAGAAGGCACTACCGGGACACAAGCTGATGAAGGATCGCCTCACAC